>NC_142310.1:11607142-11908928 GCF_054855325.1 Carica papaya
GAGAAGCACTACTAAAGCCACTAATTTTAAAACATGACTATCTCACTTTGTACTGTAAGTTATCAAATTATATTTAAAATTATTTGAGATTAAGGCCAATTTTGCTAAACATTGTCTCTCTATGTTAATATGCCTTTCTAAAAGGTCGTTCCATTCATGATAACTTAATAAAATCTTAATTCTATAAAGAAGATGTGGGGACAAAATGGATGGATATGATTAAATGTGACGTAGAGAAAACATTTAATTGATTGAAGTAGAGCTTTCTCCTATGTATTTTGAAGAATTTTGGTTTCTTTAATAAGGTAACAAGAACTATCTCTTAATGTTTTATTATAATTTCCTACTAGATTGTGACTAATGTTTATACTTGTAGAGAAGTCCATCGAGAATGAGACTTAAGGCATGGAGATCCCCTCTCTCTATATTTTAATTATTTATACGAAAGCATTATTGAGAATGCTTAAAAGAGAGGATATAAATGAAAAAGAACTAAAGAGTTCAAACAAGCATTCATCACTGAGCTAACATGGCAGGTATAAATTAAATGTCATAAGCCACAGATCACACTTACTTAAGCTAAATATCTTAAAAGGCTTTCTTTATCCAATGATACTCTAAAACTTGAGGACTCTCTCTTCTAGAAAAGATTGTCAAGATATAAGGGAACTCTAAGCTTAAGTAGTTGTAAACTCGTTGGTCATAAACATGATACAAATATTTATTCTAATGCCTAGATCCTTATAATAAAGGGATTCAAACTGGAGGTAAAACTTACTTTGGTTATGTGAATGTCAATTAGTTAATAATGATGAAAGGACTCAATAGAATCCTTATATTCTAACTACATCTTCCTTGTACAATTAGTTAGAGAACCTTCTAAAATAAAGATTTCAAATACACACCTTACCTATGATAAATAAGGGTGGTGATTATAATTTTTAAAAATATTTTACGTGAAATTTAACTTACCGTATTTATTGTGGATTCCAAAGCCAACAATTGTATCAATTTAAGGGAGGCATGAACTTTAGAGCCTCAAAAGCTTGCAAAAGACAAAAATTTAGGAAAGAAAAAAAGAACACTATGGTGGCGAATCATATATAAAGGCCTTCAACTAAGTACCATTCGTTAGCTTATTCTATCAATGAATATTATCTATGTGATTTTAGTAAAGATACATACAATTACTTATTCTTAACTCATCATCTCAAAAGAGTATTATGGTTTAAAATTGAATGAGGAATATTAATTAAAAGTATAGTTGGAGCTTAATAGGCTAGTCATGATATATATTATCAATCAACAAAACAAAAATCATGGTGAGGCAGATAGTGGAATGAAATATTCCTATATGAAGCTATCGAGGTGGATATGCTTTATTTTTGGAGAAATCAAAAGATGCATGATATAATTTTTCATATAAATCCTCATCACTACATCTCCACTGTTGAATAGAAATTCCCGAAAGCTGTAAAAGCCCAAATTCCTATAAGAGATTTTGAGTATATAGTCGAGTAATAATAGTAATATAACTAATACTGGAATTTCCATTTAATAGTAAAATTAAAAGTTCAAAGATTACATTCATTGCATGTTTAGTTAAAATGCCCAAAGAGTGGCTAAAGAAATGTTCAGAACTTAAAATCAGAAAACTACTACAAACTAATCATAATCTCGATTCGAAATTGGCAGAGTGAAAATAGATGATTACTTAGTTAGTCTCTTATTATTTGGGATTTGAGTCTTGATCGTCATAATCTGAAATAGTTAATAAGATGTGACTGAGCTACACTAACTCAGTAAGAATATCAACACCTTACCACTGACATAGATAATCAAAGGGTTGTAGAAAAATATAAAACGAACGATGGAGCATACTTTTAATGAAATCCGAATGTTAATGTATCCCTTATACATTTTACTGAAAACATTATTTTTCCTTCCTCAACTAGTAGTTTCTCAAAAACAATATACTAAGATGAAATCATAATGATGATTTAATCGCAACAAGCATACGTTCTAATAAATATATAACATTGGGTTCTTTACTATTTGCCCAAAATCGAGTTATGTACCATACTTATTTCTGTCATATTATTTTATTCTCCCTACTGGTATCAGTAGGGGCCCATAAGGATCCCTACTACATGTGGATATAAAATACTTCGTTGTAAATGATCAACCGTCTCCAAATCCCGTCCGATAATGGGCACCACAATTTTAAGACCGTCTTAACACCTTATCCGGTATGAGCGAAATCAATTAACTCCCAACTCCGTCTAGTATAGAACTTCCCAACCCCGTACGGCTAAGAATACATCCATAGTAGGGTTCATCCTATATACCAAGTTCGTAGACTTTTTCTTATGATACCTGCTAAGCCCTTTTTATCGATTCATGCATCCATGTTTTTCATTATTATCAAGCCACCAGCAATATGTAAGACTCATACTTCAAATAATGTAAGAATATGAAATCCATGTTTCAAAATCCGTTAAGGAATAAAATCGTAAATAGAAGTGAAATAAAATGGCATAATAGAATAAGACTTCATATGTTGCAATAATATGAATAACAAAATGGAACAAGTAAATCAAGGTGGAATTAAACAAGGTGAAGTACGATAATAAAGCGGAAAGGAATAAACTATAACAAAATAACATGAAATGAAAAGGGAATGAAATAAAATACGACGACTCAAGATACATAATTAATACATTAGTTCTAGGTAGACACAACAAAATAAGAATGAAAATAGATTAAACCAACAGAAAAGAATTAGACAACTGTAAAATAAGTAAATAAGAAAAAGAAATGAAAATAAAATAAAAATAATAAATGCAATAAGATAATAATAAAGATAAAAATAATGAATAGAAGGCAAAAGATAAAAGTAGCAATGGATATAAACAATCGATTAATTAGCTCCATTTGCAACATGTATTTAATTATTAAGAAATCATAAAATTGTTTAAACTTACCATTTATTATCGATTAAACTTTGATTTAATCATGACAGAAAAAATGTTGAGGGATTCTTATACTGGGTCGGAGTCCAGAACACTGTCTTTTTCAATATAGTTCACGACAATTTTTGGCTCTTAGATTTCTTAGGTTTCCTAGTAAAATTTGAAAACACACATCAAAACAACGTGAAAATATGTAAAGAGGTGTAAAAAAGGGCAGAGAAAACTCACAGAGCCGATTTTCCTAGTAAAATTTGAAAACGCACATCAAAACAACGTGAAAATATGTAAGGAGGTGTAAAAAAGGGCAAAGAAAACTCACAGAGCCGATTTGGGGTTTTCGCATAGTGGCGCCACTGAGATTCATTGTCTGGTTCCTTTTCACTGGTGCTCCTCTCCCTCGGTTACGTCGGAACTAGCATAGTTATGGTGGAATTTAGCCTAAAACATGGGTGGGAAGTGTTTTACGAAATATAAAGAGGAAATTTTAATGTTCTTGGTGTTGGTTTGGCCTCTGGCACGGTAGTGCAATCGGGCTCTGCCAACTACTTTCTCTGGTTACCACTTTTCCTTGGGTTTTTCTATATTAAAGATAGTTTTGAATGGTTTAGAATGGAAAAATAAGACTAATGGGAGAAAACTGCACTTACCGGTGTAGTTTTTGGCTTCCGGCACGGTGGCGCCATCGCTCTTCTAGCATTTGTGCTCCCTTTGGTCCCCCCTACTTCTTCTTCTTCGGTTGACCCAGGTGGCTAAAGTTTGGGAGGCCGACCAAAAATAGGTTTAAATACTTCTCTTCCTTTAATTTGGGCCGTTCTTATGGGTCCGCGTGGAGTAAGAAGGTCGTCTGATCTAGCCTATTTAGGATGTCCTAAGTTTCCCTCCTGTGCACGTCTCAGACCATCTGATATATCAATCCTATGAATTTGAGCA
Organism: Carica papaya; assembly: GCF_054855325.1. NCBI lineage: Eukaryota > Viridiplantae > Streptophyta > Magnoliopsida > Brassicales > Caricaceae > Carica > Carica papaya. Next base: position 11,611,045 of record NC_142310.1, read on the forward strand.
GTTAATCATGCAACCGATGGATCCATCACGTCGGCGATCAGAGTCATTCATTTGGATTTGGGCGGGATCACGATCGGGTCGTTCGTACGATCGGAAACGAATCTAAGCTATTTGATCCCTTAGGTACGCGAATCACCAGCATAGCTTCCTGCATAGAGATGCCTACTGACACGACTGTCACGTAGTGCATCCAGATTCGCCGTGCTGCTAACGTGGCCCATTTCCTTTAATTTACAAAGTGATTCCAATTTTTCAAGTTTTTTTTCAAGCATGCCCCCCCTTTGTTTTACAGATTGGCTCTGATTCCTGAAATTTGTTTCAAAAGTATCCAAGATGCATATATATATTTTTAATTATTTTTGCACATTTTTAATAAATAAAAAAATAAACTATTATTATCATTTAAGAAATTTTCAATTTACTATCAACAAGGCTAACTATCTCGAACTCGAGATTTATAACCCCCACTAAAAAAAAATTGGTCCCCCAAATTACTACCCTTAGTCAAACAAATGAGGATATCTAGTCTTGAATTCTGATTTTAAATACTAAGTGGTCTCGTCCTGCGAGTAATTCTGCCATAAGACCTTGACAAAAGGGATTTCTTTATTGCGGAGGACCCTACTTATTTGGTCCAAGATGTTGATGGGTACTTCTTTGTTAGAAAGATTATCCTAGAGTAGAAGTAGTTTATAGGACAAAACATGTAAAGGATCAAGGTTATACTTGCGCAACATTAACACATAGAAGACATCATGGGCACTGGATAGTTTTGTTGGTAGTGCTAATCTATAGGCAAACATTCCAATGCTGTTCAAAATTTTGAACGATCTGATAAACCAAAGATTTAGCTTTTCCCTCTTTCCAAATCTAGTGATGCCCTTCAGGAGGGGTGACCTTAAGGAAGACTTGATCACCGATCTCAAATTCCAAATTCCTTATTCGTGTGTCTGCATAACTCTTCTGTCTACTCTGCACTGTTTAGATGTTTTTTCTTATTTTGACAATCTTCATTGTGGTATCCTCTACAAGGTTTGGGCTAATTAGTTTTCTATCACCTACTTCTTCTCAACATATTGGCGATCTACAGGGTTGGCCGTGTAATGCTTCATACGGAGCCATACTGATACTTTCGTTATAATTGTTGTTGTAGGTAAACTCTATTAGAGATAAATGATCATCCAGTGTCCCCTGAAATCTAGGATACAAGATCTGAGCATGTCCTTTAGTGTTCGAGTAATCCTCTCTGATTGTCTGTTCGTTTGATAGTGGAATGTCGTACTAAATTATAATTTGGGCCCCATCACTTGTTGAAAACAAGTTCAAAACCTAGAGGTAAACTTGAGGTCTCTATCTGATACCACTGTTACTGAAACCCGATGCAGCCTGACTATTTTTCGAATGTAAATTCTAGTTAACTTGTCCAATGGGTCTGTTACTCTAATGGCTAGGAAGTGGGGAGACTTAGTGAGTCGATCGACTATTATCCAAATTGCATCATGATTAGAACGTGCTTTGGGCAATCCCCTTATAAAATTCATGGTGATATACTTCCATTTCCATTATGGGATTGACAACAATTAGAGTAAACCGCTTGGGCATTGATGCTCGGTCTTAACTTATTGGTATGTGAGACACTTTGAGACAAAATCAGTGATATCTCTCTTCATCCCATTCTACCAAAATTGAGATCGCATACTTTGGTATATCTCGGTACTTTTTAGGTGCATGGTGAACTTTGAACTGTGAGCCTCTGACATGATATATCTTTTTAAATCGATGTCACTCGGAATATACAACCTATCTTAAAACTTGAGCAACTCATCAACAGAAACTCAAAACCTTGGATTCAACCCCAGTACTGTATACTTCCTAAGAGCTGCTAAAATAAAATCAGCCAGCTTGGCCTCCTTGATCCTCTAGATTAGCTTAGGTTGGAATGTTAAGTGTGCTAGACATTTGACTCGTTCTAATTCTTGGAGTTGTATTCACTGCGTGACCTTTATCATTATGCACTCGGAGACCATCATGTGAGCTAACATACTTGTATTCTTTTTGCTGAGAGCGTCAACCACCACATTATGCTTGCCTAGGTGGTACAAGATCTTATAATCATAATTCTTAAGAAGTTCTATCCAACGTCTCTAATGCATGTTGAGGTCTTTCTGTGTGAATATGTGTGCTAGGCTCTTATGGTCTATATAGCTTGCAAACATTTCCCCATACAAGTAATGGTTTTTCAAGGCGTAGATAATGGCGGTAAGCTCCAAATCGTGAGTAGGGTAATTCTTTTCATGGTTTTTTAATTACCTGGACCCATAAGCTATGACTTTCCTGTGCTACATCAGAATACAACCCTAACTTTGGTAGGATGCGTCACTGTATACTGTATATCTACCTGTTCCATTTGGTAGAGTCAACACCAATGTGGTAGTCAATCACCTTTTTGAGTTATATAAAACTCCTTTCACATTTATCATTCCACTTAAACTTAACATTTATCTCCGTGAGTCATGTCAGGGGGCCCGTTATGCTTGAGAATCCTTCCACAAATCAGCGGTAATAACCTACTAGACCCAGTAAACTCCTAACTTCCTTGACCGTAGTCAGTTGCTTTCAGCTCATCACTGCCTCAATCTTGTTGGGATTCATTGACACTCTTTCTTTCGATATTACGTGTCCCATAAAAGAAGTTTGCTCAAGTTAAAGTCTATATTTATTTAACTTTATGTATAATTTCTTTTCTCTGAGAGTCTGTAAGACTTGGGTCAGATATTGAGCGTGTTCTTCCCAATTCTTAGAGTAAAGCATGATATCATTAATGAAAACCATGACAAACTGATCCAATAATGGGCTGAGGAATCTATTCAATAAATTTATGAAGATTGCGGGTGCATTAGTCAATCCGAACGACATAAAAAAAACTCATAATGTCCATAACGGGTTCTGAAGGTTGTCTTAGGGAAGTTTTTTGCTTTAATCTTCACCCGATGGTATCCTGAACGCAGGTTAATCTTAAAAAAGATCTTAGCACCTTGTAACTGATCAAAACGATCAGGAATTCTGGGGAGGAGGTACTTATTCTTAATTGTGACTCTATTTAATTCTTTGTTGTCTATGCATAATCTCAAAGTCCCATCGCTCTTTCTTGCGAACATAACTCCGGCACCCCAAGAAGGTATGATGTGTCAGATGAAACCCTTGTCCTGTTGGTCTTTGATTTATTTTCTCTATTCCTCCATTTCAACACGACTCATTCGGTATGGGACAACTGAGATAGGTTGGGTACCAGGCTGAAGGTCAATGGTGAATTCTACTTCTTGATCTACTGGCAGTCCTAATAATTCATCAAAGAATATGTCAGGGAAGTTTCGGACGATTGGGATATCTTGGATACAAATCTCCTCCTTGAGTTTGCCTATTGTGGAAAAAAGAAATAATTAAGTTAATGGCATATGATTAAATTCAATATGTTACCACCGTATGCTAACAACATTTGAGATTTTATTAATTAGTAAAAGATTTTTCATTTGGGATGTTGAATACAAGTCTCTTGTGGTAATAGTGAATAATGACATGATATGCCTCTAACTAGTTCATCCCAGAATTTCATCAAAATCTCCCGTATCTAGTGCTGTTAGATCCATGCTTAGTTCCCTACCTGCTATTTCTATGATACAAGATTTGTATATAATATTTCCTAATAATATTCCATTCCCAGGTGTAGATACCAACAATACAGAATAAAGAAGTTCAGGTAGTACATTTAAATATTGAGTAAAAATATGTGAAACAAAAAAATGCGAAGCACTAGCATCAATTAAAATATGTGCAAGATGTTTGCAGATAGTATACATACCCTGAATCACATATGGGTTGGCTTTAGAATCCTGCTGGGTGAGTGTTAGGACTCTGCCCTAGACCGTGGGCCTAATCTAATTTTGATACCTCGGTCACTCTCTCGCATAGTGTTGGACATTCTCGCATATGCAACATGTGTTGTTGAGACGATAACAAGGTCGGTTCCCATGATTCTTGCCACAGTGCTAACAAATTTTACTGTGTCTTATTATTGAGGCCTCGGAAGGAGCTTGAGGTGCAAACCTTAGCTTCTTGTTCTATTAGTTTAGTGCAGTGGGTGCTGGTCTGCAATGTGGAATTGGGGCTTGGAGTTGCCTATCATTGAAAAAAAAATACTGATTGAATGTTCAACTGTGTCTTGGCCAAAACTGTCGAATATGTGCTAAGCTTAAACACATACAAGTGTTGTATGATCTCATGACAAAAATTATATTCGAACTTCCTTCCCTTTTTACCGTCATCTGTCATGTTTTTAGGGGAGTATAGACCTAACTCCAAGAATTTTCGAGCATACTTTAATACTAACAAATCTCCTTAGACTAGTTACGCAAACTCTATTTTTTTAGATGTCAGAGATGTTCCGGAAGGTACTCAGCATTGAAGGTTGCCAAAAACTATTCCCAAGTAACTGGAGTGGGTAGAGTAGCTTGTTTGAGTTGCTACCAACGTCCTGCCTTACCTAATAGCATATACGCAGCAAAGACAACCTTCTATTCAGGAATAATCCCAAGTGTCGCAAAGGCCTTCTATGTCTCTACTAACTAGTATTCAGCTTCCTCAAAAGTGGATTCCCCTGCAAAAGTAGATGAGCTATGTCTCTTGTACCTCTCAATGTAGCCTGAGTCCATCGTAGGCGAAGTTGGGTCCTGCTGTAGGAAAACTAGATTATACTGGGGAAGAACTGGGTGGCCCTATGACGGCACTACACTGTATAGTGGGGGCATTGGATTATACTGCGAATGTGCCATATGGTACTGTAGAGGAACTGGATTGTACCGTGGGGGCATTGGATCCTCTCGATATAGAGGTGGCTCATACTGTGGTAGAGATAGAGGGGATCGGACAACTCCCTTCTCTCATCTCTAGTTTGTTGGGCAGAAATCTCTCAAGCATCTCAAAGAGTCGGTCAACATCCTCCTATAGTGATCCCTCCTGGGCTGCTCTGTTTAGCGGGGATCTTCATCTCCTCATGTTTCCTTCCCTACATTACATGACAATAGTTTGAGATTCGAATTGCATTAAATTCATTCTAATCTTATGTGTAAGGAGCGTTTTTAAGGAACAAGACTCTTATACCAATTGTCAAAGCCCAAACTCTTATCAGGGATTTCGAGTGTGTAGCTGAGTAATAATAGTAATATAAATAATGCTGGAACTTCTATTTAGAAAAAGAATTGAATGTTCAAAGATTACATTCCTTGCACTTTTTACTTAAAGCCTAAATAGGAGGTAAAAAAATGTTCAGAACTTAAACGAGAAAACTACTACAAAGTAATCATTAACCTCGATTCAAAATTAATGGAGTGGAAAGAGATGATTACTCAGTTAGTCTCTTGCTGTTTGGGATCCAAGTCTTGGTTATCCTAATCTAAAATGGTTAATAAGAATGGAGTGAGCTACACTAACTCAATAAGAATATCAATACCTTATCATTGACACAGACAATCAAAGGATTATAAAAAAATATAAAACGACCGATGGAGCATGCTTTTAATGAAATCTAAATGCTAATGCATTCCTTACCCATTTTACTAAAAATGTTATTTTTTCTTCCTCAACTAGTAGTTTTTCAAACACAATATACTAAGATGAAATCAGAATGATAATTTAATCGCAACAAACACATATTCTAATAAATATGTAAGGTTGGGTTCTTTATTATTTCCCCGAAATCAGGTTATTTACCATATCTATTTTTGTCATATTATTTTATTCTCCTTACCGATATCGTTGGGCCCCATAGGGATCCTTGCTATGCGTGGATACAAAATACTTCCTTGTAAATCATCGGTTGTCCCCAAATCTTGTCCGGTAATGAGTGTCACAATTTTAAAACCGTTTCAATACTTTGTCTGGTATGAGCAAAATTAATTAACTCTCAATCCCGTCCGGTATGAGACTTTTTAGCCCTGTAAAGCTAAGGATACGTCCACGATCGAGTTCATCCTACATACTAAGTCCGTACACTCTTTCTCATGATACCCAGTAAGCCATTTTTATCGATTTACGCATGCATGTTTTTCAGTATTATCATAAGTAAATACATTTACATTAAAATATTTATTTTATATTTACCGTTACGAGTTTTTCAAAATCAACCTATGAAAACAAGTAATCAAATGACTTTTTAATTTCATGCATAAGATCTGTAACTCTTCCTTTTAACCTACTTACTGGGACCCCTGAGGGTCCATAGGGATATCTCCTTACTCGTGAACTCATTATCTAAATTGACAATTAACTCGCCCGTCCCCATATCCCGTCCGATAATAGGTGCCAAACATATCATTATCGTATTGATATCTCGTCTGGTATAAGGGTGAATCATATCTCCCAAAATCTTCCAGTATGAGACTTTTCAGCTTCGTTCGACTGATGTAATATCCACAGTAGGGTTTTCTATGTATCGGGTTCGCCCACCCTTTCCTAGGGTACCAGTAAGTTTCCAAATATATAGATCCTCATTATCCCAACAACCACCAATCGCATACCAATACCTCATTACGTATTTACAGATTAATCTAAAAGGCATCTAACAAAATAATACACTTTATGATAATCGGGCAACTAAATAACCGAATAAATAAAGAAACAACGCAGGGGGAATATTTTAAGCAACATAATTCAATAGTAAATATTTTAAGCAATACAAGAGAAAATGAACAGTAAACTAGGACAATCGTACACTGACCAGTTACGGCTCCACTAGTGACTTATAATTATTATTAGGGTATTTTTAATTTTCACAAAACACGAAATTATTCATTTTTAAGTCTCAATTCACCGTAACAAAGAATAGAGTGAGAGATCCTTACCCAGATCGGTATTTTTGACATGCTGTGCTACCAACTATGCCTCCTGACGGCCTCCAAATTTTTCTAAAATTTTCCTGCAGAAATCAAAATACCTGTCACGTAACAAAAATACTTCAAAAATTCAAAATTAGTGTTGAAAACTCTTTCCAGCAAATTTTAAGATTTTGGCACCGCGGCGCCGCCCTGCTCTAGTGTCGACTCCACTGTCCATGTCAACGGTTTACCTCAGCTTGGCCATTTTTGGTCAGTTTTGGCCTGTTTTACACGTATCCTTACAAAAAAATACGTTAGGAAGCTTCGGTTGGGCAGAAAAAATAAAAAAATAAACCTATCGGCGGGGTATCTGGGGGTGGCGACTCTACTGGTTCTCCTTCACGGTTGGGGTTTCTTCTTCGACTAACCTACATAGAAAAAGATGGTAAATACAATGGTCTAAAAATAATATGGAACAGGAAACGTGAAGGGGGTCATTGGAGAGGGTTTAAGGTTTTAGCCGCGACGGCTCTGCTGGACTTTATCCGCGGTTTCCAGTTCACCTGCCACCCTTTTTGCTCTGATTTGGCCACAAATAGGCTCAGAATTGAATTTCGAGCAGGGAGAGAAATTTTTTTACCTTTTTTGGCGATTAAAGTGATTCCGGTGCGGCATTGGCCGGTGGTTGGTCTCATTCTCCAACGTCTGGTTCTTTTTCTCCAGTGAGGACAGGTGCGGCTAGGGTTATGATTCCCTGAGACGCAATGTTTAAATATTCATTCTGTGTTGATCTGATCGTCCGTTTGGGGATACTTGGTCCTCTTTTATCCGTTGGATCCATCTTATTCGGAGAATAAATTTGGACCGCACGATCGGATTGAATCTGACTATTTGATCGCGCCTAAGGAGGGAACGCATTTGGGTTGTTCACGCGCGCGAAATGAGATTTGGACCATCAGATCGCCGGGTACACGGATCGCTCGCGTGACTTCTCGCGTAGTACCGATGTCAGCGAGGTTGCCACACAGCGTGCTCTGGTTCGCTGAGGCTGCTGACCAGGACATCTCACGTGGCTAGACTTTTTCTTTTTGGGTTTTAACCTCCTGTTTTTAATTTTTTAAAAAAAAAAAATACCATCCGAATTCAAAATTTCATCAATTTTTTCTAAAATTATTTTTAATTTCGTCTATTATTCATTTTTTCTAAAAAATGTACTAAAACTAAACTAAAATAATTAAATTTAATTAATTAATTTTTTTATTAAAAAAATCATTCTGGGCCGATTTTCGGACGCGAATATTACATTTTAACTATTGAAATACTTGGGATTGTGATGATTTTTCTATTGTGTTTCCTAATATGTTTAATAGTATTTCTCTGTATTCAACTTTGTGTAAGAATCCATATTGAATTTAATTTGCTTTTAAGTGCAAATTCCATGTCAATCTTTCAGTCTAACGTTTTTCAGGTTTAACTACTTATAGTCTAATTTTTGATAATTTATTATTTTATGTTTTAAAACATTAGTCAACTGGTTAACTCCATCACTAATAAAATAAAAAGAAATTAAAAGACAAAGAAACTACTTGATAATCTTTACTAAGGGCATGGTGTTGGAAAAAATATTATTATGTATTTTACTCAGATTATTGGAGTCTTTCTTAATGAAATTTAAATGGTTGACTTCGAATCTTACCTGCTCTCTAGAGATAATATATATATATATATATATATTATAGCTCTAAAAGAAGGGTTTGACTAAAAGAAAAAAAGCTAAACACCTTTGACAACAAACTAATAAAAAAGAATTGAAGTAAAGCTGAGGAAAATGGTTATACATGTAACAAGGTTTTTCTAATTAGGCATACTTCTTTCTCTACCAGATGTGAGGGGTTTCTCTAAATTAAGCATGCTTGTCTCCTTGATATAAGGGTTTATGTCTTTCATTTTTCTCATAATAATAGAATTAAAATGACTTCACACACACTGCTCAAGGCTTAAAACACGCCTCCACAGCTACCCAGAGATTGAAACAATATAATTATTATTTCATATGGTAAAAGAAATTTTGTTCAATGCATGAAAAATTTTGAATCAGTGTGGTCAGCAGTCAAAAAGTAATTGAAGAAAAAAAAAAATACTACTACTAAATTTCTAATGCCCAACACCTCGTCAAGCGGCATTACCTGCGGAGTGATTTATTCTAATTTCTAATGCCCAACAAAATCCACAATATTTCATTTTCTCATCATATCCATTTTTTTTCCCCACTTTTTCATATTGAACAAAAAATTTATAACCACCAAAATATAACACTTTTTTTTTTTTTAATTTCAATTTCAATATTATATAGTTGACAACTTATATTTGAATTGTATTAATTATTTTAACTTCCAAATCACGTTATTGTTTATGAATGGAGGTTTAAATAAAATGCTTTTTTTTTTTTTTTTTTTGTGCGTGTGTTTTTTTCTAAAATCTTTTACTAAGTTTAATGATGAAATCAAATTTGAACGGGAAGCTAAAAAGGAAGACAGGTGACTTCATTAACAAATGGTGATAGATGATATCACCTGACATAACATATTAAGAATAAATACATGGATTTTATTTTAGTATCAGACAAACACAAGGGAGAAAGCTTTGACCATGGAGGCGCCAGCATAAAGATTTTCCATTGTTAACTGTTTAGGACTCATACAGTGCTAGTATTTATTCATTCCTTATAACCTTATAACCTTTCGTTTAATGATTTACTAGGGACTTCATCTCTAACTCTGAATCACTTGACATTTTAACTCTAGTGATTGCTAAAATGAATGCTTCAACATCTACTTCAAGAGGATCAGAGGTTAGGATGGAAGAGACCCCTGCTTTCTTTCAAGATCCCAAAGTTGCTGCAGCTAAAAACTCAAACTATTATTATTATGCTTTGTTCTAGATATCCATTACTTACATGCACTACAGAGATTATCTTAATATAAGAGCTTGTGTAACATCCTGGGTTCAGAATAATTAGACTTATAATAGTAAATTAAAATTTTCTTAAATGATAATAATAGTTACTTTTTTTTATTTATTAAAAAAGATGCAAAAATAATTAAAAAAATTTACACATTTTAGACACTTTTGAAATAAATTTCAAAAATCACGGCCAATCTGTAAAATAAAAGGCACGTACTTAAAGAAAACTTGAAAAACTAGGGTCACTTTGTAAATTAAAGGAAACGGGCAATATAAGACGGCCACGTCAGTAGTACGGCGAATTGGGATGCGTCGCGTGACAACCGTGTCAATAGGCATCTCCACGCGGGAAGCCCCGCTGGCAATCCGCGTACCCGAGGGATCGAATGGCTTAGACTCATTTTCGCTCGCACGAACGGCCCAATCGTGATCTCGCTTAAATTCAAATGAACGGTTTTGATCGCCCACGTGATGGATCCAACGTTCGCACGATCAACGGTCCAGATTCACAGTATTGATCGATCAGACAATCTGAGACGCACACGGGAGGAAAACTTGGGACGCCCTAAATAGGCTGGATCGGACGACCTTAGTTGCTCCACGCGGACCGACACGAACAGCCTAGATTAAAGGAGGAATGGGTTATTTAAATCTCTTTTTGGTCAGCCTGTAACGACCCAGAACTTGGAAAAAAATAAATTATAAATTAAGTGCGGAAGCGAAATAATAGTGTTAAGGTTTACATTCCTTACACAATAACTCATAATACCTAATAGAGATACGAGAATAAGCTTTCTAAAAGAACAACTAATAATCAAAGAAATAAATGAAAAGTAAATAAACTGAACATCTTATTCGCAACCCTATTGTGGATCGGGATCTGGATCTTAGTTCTCTTGATCTGAAATGGTTAATGAAAGAGTGAGTTACACTAGCCCAGTAAGAATGTCACACTACTCACCGATACATAAATGAAGGTTGGTAAAAATCGTGAAAATAACAAATTGAGCTCTTAATTTAAGTAAATTCGTTTATTATAAATAAAATCATTTATTGTACACTTACCGTAGCGAAAATTTTAAAACTAACCTATAGAGGCAATAATACGACAATATCATAATCTCATATCCAATTAAGTAAGAATAACAACTTTTGCCTTTTATCTGCCTACTAGTATCTGTGAGGGTCCATAGGGATGTTCCTACTACGCGTGAACCCTTATTTAATATTTTTAAATAACCGACCATCTCCATACCTCGTCCGATATGAGCGCTAAAATATCAATCATCGATACCCTGTCTGGTATGAGACAATGTTCAGGGTAGGATTTTCTATGCACCCGCTCCGTCTACCATCTCCTAGAATATCCAATAAGGCTACCATTCATTCAATCACTTAATCAAATAATTCTCCGTTTACATTTAATTTTCAGTTTCATAATTTAATTGTAGATCACGCAAAATAAGTAATACATGCATCAAGGAAACACAACTGAATCATCATACCAACACTAGTGTAATATTATACATTTAAAATAGTAAAATCAATTAAGCAGATTCAACAGTGAGTAATAACCGGTTCCGACTCCATTAATAACATGTGATTAAATATCGAATTTTTTTAAATTGTGCAAAATATACATTATTTATAATTAAATTTTAATTCTATAATAAGGAATAGGGTGAGGAATTCTTACCTGAATTGATGTCCGAAACGCTAAGTATTCAGCTCCGTCTACTGGTAGTCCTTAGGTTTTCTAAATTTTTTTTCAGAAATTAAAACAAGTTTTAAATACCTAAAAATATCCAAAAAAAACTAAAAATCGGTGTTAGAAATCTTTTCTGGCTAATTTTAGAATTCTGGCACAGCACCGTCGCCGTGCTCCAGCGATAGCATAAAATTCAAAGGAGAAACACTCCTAACATATCAAAATTGTGCTTAAAAATAATGAAACGCAGTATTATTATTCTAAATATTGTTATATACATATATATATATATAGACATATATGATAGGATTTTAATTTTTCTTTGGGTAAGGGCAAATTCCATTTGTTATTGAAATATTTCAATCCAATTATTGATCAAGACATCGTTGTATAGCCTGTTAGGGTTATTAGATTTTGATTATTACTCCCACCATTAGCATGAAAACTTTAAGGCATATTCTTGTCTTATAGTTTGGGTGAAAGAAAGAGGGATATCTAATCACAAAATATGTAGCAGCCCCGGTAATTCATAATGGAAATTATATTATAAATATCAAATGCGGAAGCGAAGACAAAATTGATTAACATCCCTTATACTAAAACCAAAAACGTGCTCACAAAATATTAAAGATTAAACTACCTAAAGGAGAAACTTGAAAGTAAAAACTACAAATGTGACTATGGAGTCTTTAGGCGTCCCCTTCGTCGTCCTCCTGCGGAATCGGCTCGGGAACGATGTCCTCTTGATCTGAAATGATTAAATAAGGAATGAGCTACACTAGCCCAGTAAAGACATCACGATATCTCACCGTCACGGAGGTAAAGGTGGGTAGAAAACACAAATGACCAATGGAGCATGATTTACGACAAATCCTTTTATTAATAATAAAACATTTACCATCCACTTATCTCGGTGGAATTTATAAAACAATATGCGAAAGCAATAACATTATCATAATCATGGAATCATATAAACTGTAAAACATAACACTTATCATGCCTTTTGTAATTCATTCATTATACAACATATCTTTTCCTTATTTACCAGCCTACTAGTATCCGTGGGGGTTCATAGGGGTCCCGCTACCCGTTAACCTTTAACATTCATCATCGGATTCCAGGGCCGTCCCCATACCCCGTCCGGTATGGGCACCAAAACCATAAACCTCAATACCCCGTCCGGTATGAGGGTGAAAACGGGCCGTCCCCATACCCCGTCCGGTATGGGCGCCAAAACCATAAATCTCAATACCCCGTCCGGTATGAGGGTAAAACGGGCCGTCCCCATACCCCGTCCGGTATGGGCGCCAAAACACACAAGATCTCCATACCCCGTCCGGTATGGAAGACCACAATACCGGTAGGGTTCCCTACGGACCCGGTCCGTCCACCATCTCCTAGGATATCTAGTCGGGCTGGTAAATAAGGAAAAGATATGTTGTATAATGATTGAATTACAAAAGGCGTGATAAGTGTTATGTTTTACAGTTTATATGATTCCATGATTATGATAATGTTATTGCTTTCGTATATTGTTTTATAAATTCCACCGAGGTAAGTGGATGGTAAAGGTTTTATTATTAATAAAAGAATTTGTCGTAAATCATGCTCCATTGGTCTTTTGTGTTTTCTACCCACCTTTACCTCCGTGACGGTGAGATATCGTGATGTCTTTACTGGACTAGTGTAACTCATTCCTTATTTAATCATTTCAGATCAAGAGGACATCGTTCCCGAGCCGATTCCGCAGGAGGACGACGAAGGGGACGCCTAAAGACTCCATAGTCACATTCGTAGTTTTTACTTTCAAGTTTCTCCTTTAGGTAGTTTAATCTTTTATATTTTGTGAGCACGTTTCGGTTTCAGTGTAAAGGATGTTATTCAAATTTTGTCCTCGCTTCCGCATTTGATATTTTTGAATATAAAATTCCATTTTAAATTTCCGGAGCTGCTACAAAATATGTGCTCAAAGCATATGGTTACCTGCCCTTTTTCCATCTCTTCTACAAATTTCATATATACATATACACATATATATATATATATATATATATCTAGAAAAACTATTTTCTTAATAGCTAAAAAAATGGAATATATATCCACAAGTAAAACTCTAAATATAATGAATATTGCGTTTTCTTTGTTTTTGCAACTATTATTACCATAAATTCAAATAATTACTTCTAATTTGTAACTCATAAAGAAAAATATCAAAAAAAAAAGAAAGAAAGGAACAAACCAAACAGCCAAATTTAAAGATGGTTCATGTGTTTAATTAATTAAAAAAAAAAATAAAAATTAGTTTTAAAGTGAAAGTTATTTAATTAAGAGAAGGCATCAAATATTGTAACCTATGAGGATAAAAATAGAAATTAAACACATATATATATATATATTTATATAAAGAGTTTCTTGTACACAACCTCAAGTTTTAAACTAAATTAAGAAAAAAATCTCCCTTCTAACTACCATTTATTTATTTAACTCTTTTTCATCTATAGGATTCTTTCTATATGTATTTAACTAAATATAGTTCGTACATATATTTGATATGATACAAATGTGTATATATATATATATATACATATATACTAGTGGTTGTTTGTCCCTTTTTTTCCCTCTAAAAAAAAAAATTGGCTCTTAAAGATTATCAGCCCACCACCCAATAACCAAAAGATAGAAGAGGAAGAGGGGAAAGAAAAAGTTATAATAGGGTCAAAGCAAGTCTCTCCCTCTTATATGGACATATATATATATATATAAATATATATATATATATATATATATATATATATATATATATATAGTAGATGTAGAAATAGGTTGATGAAGAACCACCAACAAATGCTTTTGTTCAGATGCTGCACTACTCCTTGTAGACAAATTGAAAAGACTTGTCAACAAATACATATTGAATTTCAACAAATAATACTTACGCTTAATTAATTTCCCCACAAGTCTTCTCCGGACACAACATTATATATATATATATATATAATATTCTTCATCTATATTTATTTTTATAAGAATATGTTAAAATATAATTAACGACCGTAAAATATTTTTAAAAAAGAGTGGTGAAAATGATCATGATAATGGAGTTTAAAGAAATTAAATAATTGTTTTTATTTACTCTAATTTAGTATTTTTTTATAAATTTAAAAAAGGTATGTCTGATTTTTAATTTATTATAAATATTTTAATTAACATAATTTAATTAACTCGTAATATTTTTTATATAAAAAAACGTAATAAACTTGATAGAAAAAAATTATTATAGTTTCATTAATACATTAATATATAAACTCTATTAAATCAAGAATCAGAGAATGATTATTATTACTCAATAATAAATTCACAAAATAATAAATTTTATAACATTAAGAGAGTTTGAACTCGTAATTTTTAAACAAAAATAAGAATTTTAAGTGTTAGACTTCTGTGCTCCCAGTTTGTACTTAATTACTTTGTATGTACACATCACTCTGTATTTTCATATATAATATTTATTAAAAATTAAAAAATATTTTTATTTACTAGATTGATATATTATTATTTTTTTTTATGTAGATTAGACATTAAATTTTCTCATAAAAATTGTAAATAGAATTGTGTACATATTTATATGGTTAATTATTGGTTAGGAATTTATCAATTAGTTAATTTGATGGTTGATGAATGTCATTTGTCTTGAATGGTCCTTCGCATATATGTCTTATATTAATATGATGTTTCGGTATACACTTAGTTAGAATTTTGTAGAATCTTATGATCAGTACAATATATATATATATATATATATATATATATTTAATTTCAACCAGACCGACAAGGGAGAATTGGCATTAGTTTTGTACGTGTATATATATGTATATGTATATGTATATGTATATGTATATGTATATGTATATGAATATGATAATGACATATCACTAGAAAATCAATACATACATACGCTCCTAATTTTGATTTTGTAATCTTTTTTCTAAATTTTTTATGCAGTAAGCTGTTGAGACATATATATTTCAAATTAATTAGTTTGCCAACCAAACCCAAAAAATAAAATTAAATCGAGAAAAAAAAAAGACTCTCAATAAGATTACAAATATCTCTAGATATTGCATATACATTTATATACCCAACTAACGGAGTAATATAATATATATATATATAGATATAGTTTTATTTTATTCAACCGATTTGAATTTCAAGTGGCTTAATTTAGGGTGTCAAAAATTGTCGGTACTTACAGATCCAAAGTTTTTTTTTTTTTTTTTTTGTTGATAATTTTTGGTTGGTACATAAAATTATATATTGCTAAATAATTTTATTAAACAATTAAATCATATATAATTTTATATTAAATATAACAAGTTGTTTATTGACCCTAAAAAAATATAACGCGTGTTTTAAAATTTTGGTAAGAAATCTCTTGCTACCCATGATCATTTTATTGTTTGTAAATATAATTAACAATTAATAAACTAGTTGTTTATATATATATGCATTATAAATATTATAGTTAGTTGACAAATTACAGTAGTATATATAGTATAATGAGAATTGATAAATGATGCATGTGATGGGATTGGATTTGTTTTAAAAATCTATTAATTACTTATCATAATTAACTAGTGATGTAATTTATATTATATATGAAAGTTGAAACTTGTGCATATTGAGAGACAGAGTTTTTTAAGTTTTCTTACTCAAATCACGTGCTGGGTCAATTTATTTGAATGTAAATTCTAATATACATACACATTTAAAATATATATATATACATATAATGGAGTGTATTAATACTTAAAAAAAAGTCTTGTATCAATTTCAACCATCACGCAAATCTCCAAACTAATATAGTAGATCATCAAGGGAAGGGTATTTTAGTCAATTTAACTTTCAATGTTTAATATGAATAATTAAGTTATTATTAAATTTAGTTATTATTAAAAAAATAAACAATACTTAAAAAAGAATAGTGAAAATATTCATTCTAAGGTTTATTGGATGTCTAAACTTTTTTGTGATTACAAAGCCATTAGGTTCGCTAAAACAAGATTAATTGTTACCTAAACTAATTAAAATCTCCCACCAGCCTTTTAACCTAATGCTGTACAAAAAGTCAACGACAACTTCAACAACTATATATATATATATTTTACAAGCTCTTTCATATGGGTTCTCACTCAAAAAATTCCTAAGAGTTCTAACTATACCTCCTACTTTATTAGTCTTCAAATTTGATCCATAAATACAATTTAGCCTTATTATTATTATTGTTGTTGATGACCCTTGAATTATTAATGTCCCAAAGCTACGCAAAAAAAAAAAAAAAAATTTGGACTATTTTTGATGGTTGAAAACAAAAGGACAAAATATCCTCCTCTTGTACCGACAGGCTTTCTCTCTAATTAATTAATACACATTGTGTATTATGCCAATAAATTTTGGTGTAAGGCCATTTTAGGTTATGCCATGGACGTCTTAGACTTGTGAATGCCCCACCTTGATTCTCTTTATCATGACGGTGACCCTCACCCCATCTTCATTCATCAACCTTTTTCCAATTTTTATTTCTTAAAAAATAACACATCCCACCAACTTAATCTCCATAAGTTCCTTCTCACAAGCTTCAATCATATTTACAAGTTACTGTAATTTGCTTTATCCCAAAAAATAAATTACAGTAACTCCATCACTATACAAAACACTACAATCAAAATTTTCAAGTTGAAGCTTGAAGCTGAAGGTATCCCGTGTCTTTAATTCCAGATGGAGAACTTGAATACGTATTTCTCAGGCCAAACACATAGCTTGTACTTCTTTGGCTATGGAGTCTAAGATTATTGCGAACAAAAACAATATCTTCCACTCTCTCCACTCCCAACTTGTTGGCAGCTTCTTGACATGGGAAGTCACTACTACATTCCCATATTTCTTCACAGCAGGAGACACTTGCAACCTGACTCAGTACTTTTATAGCTAGTGTCTGTAAGTCGGACGTTTCAAAACCAAAGTTCTCCCACCATGCAACTGGGTCCATCTTATCTCTACAATCTACAGCATCCTCCTCTCCGAAGGATCCCTCTAGTCGCCAGTAAGAGCTGAGTTGTTCTCTAAGAATCCGTCTGCTACCACCATCACACTCGTATTTCTCAAGAGTTGCTTTCCAACCACGCATAACGTTTTTATCTTTCAACTGACCTCTTCCAAAATATCTAGGGTTCAATATGTAACCTGCAGCATGAAGAGGGGAAAATAGCATGTCCCACCTATCCTCCATTAGAACTTCCACCTGACTTAATAATGCAGTGCTATCAATTCTGTCCCTCAGGGCTTCTAGTGCCTGAACGCGCCAATCATAGATGGCACCCATCACAGATTTGTCGACATCAATTGTAGAAAGTAGTGCAAC
Organism: Carica papaya; assembly: GCF_054855325.1. Lineage (NCBI taxonomy): Eukaryota > Viridiplantae > Streptophyta > Magnoliopsida > Brassicales > Caricaceae > Carica > Carica papaya. The sequence goes on from NC_142310.1 coordinate 11,629,004, forward strand.
AAAAGGCTCATATAACTGCAACAGTAAATCAGCTTTGCCCCAGAAATCATCCCCTAGAATGGCAGATTCAACTACTACATGGTCCTGCAGAACACTATGCTTCCATTGTTTCCATTCTTCACCACCAACAACTACTTGAAGGACTTGCTTTAGCTCAAAAATTTTTTTGATAAGACAGTAGGAAGGCGCAAACTTGGTGGCCTGCTGGTCAGGAAAGTCCTTCAGATTTTGACTAAATTGGCCTGGAAATGAATGTTGATATGTCAGCATACATTGCTCAATTGCCTTAGCACACAAGACAGAAGGTTTAATCCACTCAAGTTCAGCCATTTCTTCCATCAATGTACGAACAGAATTTGAAGTACAAGGAGACCAAAATATGTATGGGAACTTCAATGATATGATGGATTCAGATGATTTGCAGGCATGTCCTAGACACGAAATTACCTGAAGCACATATTTGGGCCCAACTTCAATAATTGCATCACTAAGGGCACAAGCAAAGACATCATCTGCATCAACATCATCATGTACATCTAACGCTTTCAAGAATATCAATCCCCTCGGACTAGAGACAAATACACTAATATGGAAGAGGCCTAGAGTGGCATCAACTCGATTGACACATAGTATTGTGCACCCTGTGTGAGGCCATGATTCCCTAATAAGAGACGAGGCTTTCTCTATCCTTCCTTTCTCCTTATTTAACAAAGAACCAGACAACTTTTCTACTGATGGTGGTTCATACCCAGAACCAAAAACAGCAATTGTCTTCACCATTTCATGAAAGTAAGGAGAATTCACAATATTGATATTCAATCCATCAGCATAGAAAAATCTTGCTACATTATCATCTACATCTTCTTTAGTGGTAGTTTTCCAGCTATGACTTGCCAGTGAGGCCCGTATGTGTTTACTAGGCTTTCCATTTCCAGAGTTTTTTTTCTTTTTCCGAGCAAGGCGCTCCTCTTCTAGGATCTGAAATGCTTCTCTTAAGGATCTGTCTATCGCAGGGCAACTTTTGACCCCAACACCTGAGAACCCAAGAAGGTGGGCTCTAACACGCGAATAAGATCCATTATACCTTAAATTACAGTGGTTACATTTCCATCTCTTAGTGCCACTTCCCCTGTCAAACCCACCAAACACACTAACATGATCCCATCCCCACTTGTCAGACTCTGATGGCAATGGCATATCTTCAGTACATGAACACAAGAAAGGAACAACAGATGTCTTAGTATCATGAATTGCAACAGAAAACATGACCGTCAGAACAAAAACTTCAGATCCCTCACAAGAAAATAAATAAAGGATATAATCATCAGAACCATGTTAAGGATATAAGACAGTTAATGAATCTGTCATAAGATTAACCAGAAGTGAAACCCATATAATTTTCAAATGTATATTGCAAGCAAAAGAACTGATTCCTCCAAGCTAATTCATTACATTACGCAAAGGCCTTGTGTCTCACATGTGAATTCCTGGCCATCCCATCAGGGGCAGCTCAGGTTCAAACCCCATTGATTTTATCCTGCCTAAAGAAATGACAGGCATTAACTGATACAAAAAAATTTCACCTAAGATATCTATCAACAAGGCTGTGTTGCTGCAAAATTTATGGAGTATGTTGAACACACTAAACCTCCCAACTTTAGCCATTACACCAACTTAATATTTATAACAATTAAAGCTATAGTCAACCACCCATGAAAATAATGAATAACAGTGCTCATTTGTTGATTTAATCAGCTGTACATTATAATCATATCTACAATAATTCTGGCATGTCAATGAGTTCCTTGGTACTAGGAGTGCAACAAGCATAACTTAAGAAGATCAAATCTCAGCTGATTCTCAGTACAAGATTTCAACGTTTTGTATCATTTACACCTCAATCAAGCTATATACCTAGAAATAGTTTATTTAATTCCTATTTTATCCCCAGTATGCCAAAAAGTTTTAAAATATTGATGCTGAGATCTCCACAGATATGTCTGGAAGTTCAAAGAGATAAGAAAAAAGGAAGTACTTTGTTCCATTTTTTGGATGCTTAAAAATAAGAGAGAAAAGAACTGATGCATGATGAGCAATAAGTTTCCAAAATCTAAAAAATGTTGCAAGAAAAAGAAAGAAAAATTCTCTATCCCCTCCCTTCACTCATCTTCATTTTCCCTCATCTAAACACAGCTTAAATCAACAAGCAATTCTGCAATCAAAGAAAAGAACAAATATATGTAGGATCATGCAGGGGCAGAACCAGAAATTTTTATTTTGGGTGGGAGTTCATGGTACTGGAATGTGGCGACCAAACTGAATATGCCAGAAGAGTATTTGAAACGCAGAAGTTATAGCAATTAAGGGAAAGATAATGGTTTATTGTGCGCACTTAAGAGCTAGAAATGTAGAAAGAAGATTATTCACTTCTTAAATAATTTGAGCAGTCAAATAGATACAGACGCAAAAAACAAAGAGTAAAGAAAGAAGCCTCAAATAAAGATCCCTGTTTTTTGGGCCCGATTACGTCTGGATCTAGTACTTTGGAAAAATAATAATCCAGTCCCTGTCTTGAACAAACATTCTACTCAGTCATTATGGTCAATAATGTAAAGCCAAAAAGCAAAAAAAAGGGGGCTCATAAACCAAAAGCAGGAAAGCATGGTAGCATTAAAACTAGTTGCTTTTTGGCCTAGGGCTTTCTTTGAGGAATTCTTTAGGAATAAAATAAAACAAAGAACTAAGTTACACAAGAATAAAATACATAGAAAATTGAGTTACTTGGGAATAAATAAAACAAGAAAACAGTTGAAATTGGGTTGATTATCTGGGAATTAAATAAAATAGAAAGTTGAGTTATTTAAGAGTACAATGAAATAGGTAACTAGGCTCTAATAGAGATCAGTTAGATCCTGGAATATTTAGGAAGCCAGCAGCAATGAGGGTTTCCTCAACCTCTACCAGAAGAAAGCCTGTGAGAACTAAAGTGCAGATTAGAGGCCTCCTGAAAGAGTGGATGGAAACCAAATAAGACAGTAGCAGCAGCAGCTGCTACCATCGCGGCCAGCAGCAACAACTGCAAAGATAAAAGGCTTATTTTGAAAAAAAAAATAGCACAAGGGAGGGAAACTTTCCCATGGTTTGCCACATTGAATTTTCCACATTCTTATAGGATCACGGAGCTGCTGGGTTCTGAGTTATTCCATGACCAGCCAGAGGGTTTTAAAGGACCTTTGAATAATAATAATCAATCTCCTAAGGTCACATCAAATATCATAGTTAATAGTGAAGAAGTTAATAATAACGTAAGGTTGCTAAGAGGGAATTCATTGGCTGCTCAGCTAAATGTTAGAGGATCACCCATCCCCTCTTAAGCCACTGAATAAACCGCACTCCCTGGCCCATGACATTCAAACCTTCCATTACCGCAATGAAAAGAGATAGTGGATCACCCTGCCTTAGACCACGAGAAGCTTGAAAAAATGAAGAAGGGTCTCCATTAATAAGAACAGCAAAAGTAGTAGTAATGCATGCATTCATCCAGCGCCTCCATTTATCCCAAAATCCATCATCCCCAGCATATAATCCACAAAACATCAATTCACTTGGACCCTCCATTTATCCCAAAATCCATCAGCCTTTTCCATATCTAGCTTACAAAGCATTCCTTCCCTTCTTCTATAAATTAGTTCATCAACCACTTCGTTAACAATTAAGGTTGCATCCACGATTTGCCTACCACCCACAAAAGTGCGTCAACCATTTCCCTATCACCTTGTTTATGACCCTTGCCAACCTCTTCGCAAGGACCTTAGTTATAAGCTTATAGATGCATCCAACAAGGCTAATGGGTCTAAAGTCTTTTATGTTACAAGCCCCCACCCCCCTGGTTCGCCTAGCAGCACGACACTTTTATTGCTCTCCCACAACCCCCTTTTCATAGTTTAGGCTGCTCCCATTTCGCTCGCCGCTACTACAGTAATTGCTTTTACTTTATTTTCCTAAAGAGCATGGAGGTTTGAGTCCTCTTCAAGGCATAATATTAAAATGCTTATTGAATTAGGATAATTTAGGCAGTGGATCATGAAATTTTGGCAATCTTCTCTTTCTCTATCTAATGAATGGGGAGTCCCCTTTGACAAAATAAAGATAAGAATAAATGACTAAAAATGATTAAATAACCTAGAAAGACAACCAAGGTAAGACGAAAAAACTACATCATATTAAAAATTTAGAAACATGCTTGGCAAGACTTTAAGAAGTGAACCTTTTTGTTTCAAGCTATCAATTTTCAAATATAACATGGATTTCAAAGAGTGTTCCTATAGATTTATCAATAATTTTTTTAGACAAACATATTTTCCATTTTAAAGTAAATGATTCATTTCCTATACCCGAGCAGCAAATGAACTAATTGCTTTGATTACCCAAGCAGAAGCTAAAATAGAGTCAAAACCATATGTTCACATTTCGTAAAGTTTTGTCCTAAAATCATGGGAGCACCTATAACGGAAACTCATAGATTGAATCCTAAAAGTGAGATATTTGCATGAGTAATTTTACCTCAAATGATCTTAAAAATTAATTAACTCTCTTCACTACTCAAAGGAAATGATAATATACCAAAACCATATCCCCTTATATGATCATGTACCTCAAAATGGCCTAGACCAAGGCAAACCATAATTCGTGGGTTTTGAAAAGGAGAAGGCATGGGAGTCACAAAAGCACGGGGGCATAAGAAGATCATTTTCATTCATTCAAGATTTGAAAGAAGTACGAGAAGGCACCAAAAAGATCAAATTTAAAGACCAAGGTTCAACCTAAATTCACCTAGAACTCCTCCTGGTACCATTTATAGCATGAATATATGACGGATAATAAGTTTAAGTGTACTCCAAATAAATATGTTTGAAACTTATTTTGAATCCTAATCCAAGATCTAACTCAATGATAAATTCATTATGAACATTATTTTCACGATGGCTTTTGATTGAAAAAAATAAATAAATATGACTTCTTATCCATGAAAACCAAAAAGTCAAAGCATAAAGAAGAAAACTTGAGAGTTTGAAATTCTGAAATGAAAGGAACACACGAAAAGCATTTTTTAAAATTGAAGGGTAAAAGTGAATCACAAAATGGTTTCTACCACTGGATGCTTCTTAGTTTACAGAAAGAATTCCATAAAACTTGACTCCCTCTTGTTGGTTAAAGATATCCACGCCTTATCTTCCTTGTTCAAATCAATAAACTCAATATTTGAAATCATCTTGTGCATTCACAAAATGCAAACCATCAAAATGATCAAATTCTAAATTCAGCCAATTGAAAATTCTTAGTTTCTATAAGAAGCATCATCGTTGACATTCCCTCACGTAAGTGACGGTCAATCCACATTTCTGAAAGGAAAGCAACCATGACACCGGGTCAAATTCATTAGCACACTTAAAACCATGATTTCCACCTAAACAGACTTTGCATTCTAGAGATTTCAGTCCATAACAATTTCTCCATTCAGTTTATAGCAGTCATGAATCAAGCATGGAAAATTTAGAACTGTAGCGAGATAATTGTACTAACATCATAAAAACATAAGGAAATGTGTCCTATCATAAAAAGATATGGAAATCTCTGACCATTTTCCCATTTGTCTGCTTCCGGATGACAATAGATGGGGCCCGATCCTGTTCAGACTTGACAACAAATGGCTTAGAGTGTAGGATTCTAGGAGATTGGTGGAAATTGTATGGAGGGGTTTGAAAGTTGAAGGGAGTGCAAGCTATAGGATTGCAAAAAAAATTAAGGCCTTGAAGGAAGTTATTAAAAGGTGGATGAAAAAAGAGGAAGGAAAAATTGCAGAGGGCATCAATAATAGATCGAAGGAAATTGATGACAATGACAGATTGGAGAGGGAGGGAGAGATTTCGGAGTTTGACATGGCTAGAAAAGAAGGTTTTATGGAGAGGTAGCAAAATTAATGCATTTGGAGGGAATCTCTTGGAGACAGAAGGCGAGGGAGAGATGGGTGAAGGAACGAGACCGTAACACAAGATATTTTCATTGCTTGGTTATCTCCAAAAAAAAAAATTCATTGCTTGGCTAGTTTCAGAAGAAGATGCAATTATGTTGAAGAACTGTTTATCAATAACCAATGCTTCAGAGGTAATGAGGACATAAGAGAACAAGCCAAGGGATTTTTCCAACAATTGTATGGAGAGAATGCTGGTAGAAGGCCATAGTTGTTTAATTTACATTTCCAGGAGTTGAGAGATGTTAGCAAAGTTGATTTTTTTTTTTTTCGAAATAAAAAGTATGAAATATATATTAACATAGTACCGAAAAAGCGCTACCACCCACATATACTTTACAATAGAGTTAGCATATCTATGATGTTCCCAAAATTCTCATCACTAATAATGTCATGACCTAATAAAATAAATTCAAAATAGTGAATCCACCTATCCCTTATTATGTACACACTACTCTCAACACCCTCAAAAACTCTAAAATTTCTTTCCAAGTAATCCAAAAAACAATCAATGGAATTAGATTAGCAATATTACTCTTTACATATAAACCGTCCCAAGCCCAAATTTCCATACTAACCAACCCAACCATCATCCACTCAATCCCCAAGAGACCATACACCATATACCATAGATTGTAAGCCATAGGACACCACAACAGTAAGTGATTACACGTCTCCTCTGCTTGAAAACAACCGTAGCATCCATTCACCAAAAACTGTCCCTCTAATTATGAGTTTATCAATAGTTAAAATCTTCTCCAGACATGCCTCCCAATAGAAAAAAATGATATGCAGAGGAGCCTTGGTTTTCCAAATTTGCATAGCCGGAAATTGGAGTTGTTGTTTCCATCCCAATTGCGCAGAAATCTGTAATAAGAGAATACAGAAAAGTGCCCTCTCTTTTCCCATCTCCAAACAGCCTGATCACTGCCCGGTTTCAACTTTTGTGCCTCAAGGGTCTTCAATAACTCTTCATATTCACTAATCTCCCAATCATTTAAGTTTCTAGTAACCCCAACTGACCAAACTGCTTCCTCATTGATGATTCGGTAAGCTTCCTCAACAAAAGAAGAGATCTTTGGTGGCCTTAAAGCATGTAATGGAGACAAGGCTCCTGGTCCTAACGGGCTTAATATGCAGTTTCTGCAGAAGTTTTGGATACCAAAAAGATGACTTGTTTTAAGGATTTCTATGAGCGGTGATCTTTTGTGAAATCACCCAACTCAACTTTTTGATTCTCATTGCAAAAGTGGAAGGAGCAAAAGAGATCGAAGATTTCGTCCCATAAGTTTAGTGGGATGAATTTACAAATTAATATCTAAAGCACCAAACATTTGACAAGGGTGCTTGGGGAGGTACTTGAGGAGAGTCAGCGTGCTTTTGTGAAAGAGAGGCAGATTCTTGACGCAATGATGGTAACTAGTGAGGTGGTGGATGACTTCGTTAGCAACAAGAGAGAAGGAATCCTTCATAAATTATATATGGAGAAGGCTTATGATTATGCAAATTGGGAGTTTGTGAATTACATGCTGGGAGGCTTGGCTTTGGGAATAAGTGGAAGAGATGGATGATGACATGTATTTCTATGACTTGTTGGAAAGAGTTAGGGAACTGCATCTGATCAAGGGGTTGATGGTCAATGGTAGCTCTTCTTCGTTCTTCAAGGCAAATAGAGGTTTGCCAGGGTGATCCTCTTTCACAATTTCTATTTATTATTGTTACAAAAGCTTTTAACAGATTGTTGGAAAAAGTAAGAGAATTGCATCTGATCAAGGGGTCGATTTCGGCGTAGGTGACTAGAGGGTGGAGGTACCACTTGTTTTTTGTTGATGATTCTCTCATTTTTTGTCAACCGGAGGAAAGGATGATGCTCCACCCCCGCTGTGTTCTTTTATATTTCTAGGCAGTTTATGGGCTAAAGAAATCTCAATAAATCCAAATTGGTATGAATTGGTGACATAAGGGATGAGAATGATCTCGCAGGGGTGTTGGGGTGCAAGGTGGCTCAACTTCTGATAAAATATCTCGGTATGCCTTTAGGTTCCAGATACAAAGAGGTAAAAACTTAGGATCCTACAATCGAGATGTTTGAGAGAAGACTTACAGGGTGGAAGAAAAAATTTTTATCGAAAGATGACAGGTTAACATTGATTAACAGTACACTGTACAATCTTCCTATCTACTATTTATCGGTTCTGACATTACCAGCCAAGATTGCTAGGAAAATGGAAAATATTCTATGTCTTTTCTTCAGGGGGATGAGGAAGGCAATAGAAGCTTTCATCTTGTGAAGTGGGATAACGTGAAGAAGTCACAACACAATGGGGGGCTTGGGTTGAGATCAACTGTTGAGATGAATACTGCTCTTCATGGTAAGCGGCTGTGGAGATATTCGAGAGACAATAGGAGATTGTGGAAGAAGGTTGTGGAGGCTCGTTGGGGTAAGGGTTGTGCGGGTGGGGAAGTAAGGAATGTGTATAGACCATATGGCATGAATTTATGGAAGAAAATTAGCATGGGGAGTCAAAAATTTCTTGAATGCACTAAATGGAAGGTGGGGAAGGGTGATAGAACTCGTTTCCTGGTCGGATGAATGGGCTGATGAGAGTAGGCTAAACGACCATTTCCCGAATATATTTGCTAACTTCAAGAAATATGACAGTGGAGGAGGTTTACTCAATGACGAGTGGGAGATGGGAGTTGTCCGTAAATGCCACAAGAAATTTGAATGATTGGGAAATTGAGAAATATAAAGCATTACTCCCCATGCTATCACAGATTCAGTTAGAGTCATAATAAACAGCTGATGTGGAAATTGAGAAAACAAGGAGACCTCTCTATGAAGACCTTTTACAAGCATTTGACTAGGAGGGAAGGGAATGATTATGATCTCTTATTCGGCAAAATAGATATGGAAGATAAAGGCTCCCCCAAGAGAGTAGCCTTTTTTACTTGGGAGCGAGTAAGAATTGCATATTGACTATAGATAAGTCGATGCAGAGAGGTAAAATTATGGTTAATCGATGTTATTTGTGTAAAAAAATGCAGAATCCTATAATCACATACTGCTATGGTGCTCTGTGGTTTATAACATATGGATTATGGTGTATAGTCTCCTAGGGATCAATTGGATAATTGCGTGCTCGGTGAGGGATGAGTTATGGGCTTGGGCGGGTTTATGTAAAAAGAAAACCTATTTGCTTTTAATTCCTTTATCTATCTTTTGGGTTGTTCGGAAGAAAAGAAATGCTAGATCTTTTGAGAGTGTTGAAAGGGAGATGGTTAGTATGAGGGATAGATGGCTTCATATTTTTGGTTCCATAGTCTTGGGTCATTACAAGAATAGGTTGGAAGATTTTGGGCATATCATTGATCACTTAATTGAATTGTAACATTTTTAAATACGGGTGATACCCCTTTTGGTACCTTTGGGAATAATAACTCTCTATAATTTTATTTCAACAAAAAAGGAAATGTGTCCTACGGTTACTGGCATGCTTCATCATTCTTGAAAAACGAACATGTTTCAATCGTATATCAACTTCCGTAAAAAAAAAAAAATTCGAAATCACAGTTTCAAACACAATTTTCCATTACAATTAGTACTGACATACAAAGATTGAACCAGAGAGGAAATTTTGGGTATACCGTTTCTCCAAAGCAGAATTTTCCTCTCTTGCAAGTCCTTCTCTGACTCTATCTTTTGCCTTCCTTCTTCTTCCAGTTCCCTCCTCTGTTTCTCCCTAATGCTTTTCACCAAAGAAAAACTGAAGAGGGAACCGAAGTCCTCTGGTTTCACGGCACTCGACGTTCAGGTCTCCCTCTCCATTCTCCTCTCCTTTGACTTTTTTGTCAATGTTTCATTGGCGGGTTTTCCTTTTCACCTCCTTCTCTGACCCCATCTTCACAGCTCGAGGACTCTTCAATTTACGAGGTCTTCTCTATCTCCTCAACACGGTCGTATTCAATTAGTTGCCACCATCACGTTTCCCCTTTGCCCGCTCACCATCAATTATCAGCCCTCCCCTTTACCTGCTCCTTACTCTCCTCAGTCCTCTGTTTCTTTTCATTTTCAGAAACCTAACCTCTCTCTCTCTCTCTCTCTCTCTCTCACTTTGTTGACAGAAGGAAGAAGAAGGATGCCGTTTCTGGTCTGAAGCATTCGGTTTTTCTGGATTTTGGGCTTTTCTGGGCTGAGAATGGATTATTGGGCCTTTTCGTTTGGGTTTTTCTTTTTCTTTTTCCTTCTTCTGGTTTCATTTTTCCTCTCCTTAAAGCTTCATATTTCTTTAACTTCATTTTTCATTCTTCTTTTTCTTCATTTTTTTTCTTTTCATTTTCCATTTTTTCTTCTTCTTCTTGTTGCATTTTTCTCATTTTTAGTAGTAATAATAATAATAATGCCAATAAATTAAGTGCTATTATTTAATACTTCAGATTATTCCTTAATTAATTTTCAATATTATGAAGGTTAAATTTTGGTTCATTTTTTATTCGTGTGAAGCGTAATTTTAGAAATTTTTGAAAAACATAATTAGTTATGATAAATGGTTAGAGGTAAAGAAAGTAAGATAAGAGAAAAACTTTCACTTTGAGGTAAAAGGGGAAAGCAAGGAGAGGAAGAGAAGTTTCCCACTTTGTCTTTTAAGTGTTATATTCTAATTTTGTCTTATTCTAAATGTAATAAATATAAAATATGAAATATTTTTTTTAAAAAAAAAGAAAGTACTTGATTAAAAAGAAGATTGAATCTGAAGAAAGAGAAAAATATGAAGAAATTAATGGAAATTAAATAAAGAAGAATTTAGTTTAACTTATCTTTAATTTATTGTTGTTACTTGCTTTGGTATTATTATTGATATTTTAAATATTGATATCGTGTCAAATATGTATCAAAAGAAAAAAGAAACAAAGAAAACATGACAAATAGTTAAAATAGAAAAGTGAGAAAGAAAAACACAAAAAATGAAGAGCATATGAGAAACGAATTTAAAAAGAAGAGTGGAAAGTAATTTTAAGAAATGAGAAGAGGGGGCAAGGTCTTGTATGTTCTAGCCCAAACCAAAACCTCTACCATTATGTCTTTCCTCTTGTTTGTAAGCCCCAACAAGGAGATCTAATTTAAGAACCCATGTTGGAGTAAGTTGTCCAAGCTATCAAACTTAACCATTTAAAGAAGCTTAATGGGAGGCCTTAAACTCGACATAATAGACGACATAAGATTATTCATTCCAAAATCATTTAAAGAAGCTTTTAACCTTACACAAACAAAGATGAGCTATTGATTCACCAAAAAAAAAAAACCCAACAAAACCCAAGATTGTAGGGACATCAATTGTTAGATTGCTTTCTCACTTTCTCCGACAAAACCCAAGATTGCAACACCCATGAAAAAGCTCACTTAGGACAAGATGCAAAAGATAAGATCACAAGGGTTATGCTTTACTTGTGATGATAAATTTACACATGGCCACTAATGTAAAGGGAAAAAACTATTATTAAAAAGCAATAATGAATGTTTAGAAGATGAAGAAATTGAAGACTCAATGGAATCTTAACTCGAGATATCACTTCATGCGTTATCAGGATGGACAACTCATAAAAAAAATACGGGTAATGGCAAAAATTTGTCCTTATGAAGTGTTGGTTCTAATCAACAATAAGTCTACTCATAATTTTGTAAGTAAAAACGTGGCTAATATATTGCAATTACCAGTAATCCCAACTGAGACTTTTGATGTCAAGGTGGAAATGATAGACTACTAAAATGTCAAGGGAGATTCATTAATGTTCAAATTCTACTCCAAGGTACTTCCTTTTTTCGTCACTTTATATGATTTACCTTTGATTAGGCTGGATTTGGTCTTAGGGGTCTATTAGTTAACACAATTGGGAATAGTGGTATGTAATTGGAAGTAATTAGCAATAGAATTCCAATGGGACAACCAAACTCAAAGATTCTAAGGAATTGATGTATAATTCATTCAATTTGTATCCATGAAAGCTATTTCTAAGGATACATGGCAAGAGAGCTCCATTTTATTTGCCTTTAATCTACAGTATAACTTATATTACAAGACATTTATCTTGAGGTGAAGAAATTATTATAGCAATATAAAGATTTGTTCCAAAAGTCTTCACAACTTTCTCCCCCATAAAAGTAGATCATCACATTAATTGGAAAGAATGCACTAAGTCCATTAATGTGAGACCATACAGGTATGCCTATTTTCAAAAGGCTAAAATTGAAAGACAAGTTCACGATATGCTAAAGATAATTCATGATGTTTTTACACTAACTATAGAGCACTTAATGTTATAACCATCAAAAAACCATTTCTGATTTCTACAGTTGATGACATGTTTGACGAGCTCCATTAAACTACTTATTTCACCAAACTTGACTTGTAGTAGCATATCATCGGGTACGAGTATATCCCATAGACATTCATGAAACTGCCTTTGTATTCATAATGCTCATTATGAATATTTAGTCATATCATTTGGTCTTTGTAATGCCCACATTTCTTTCTTATCTCTATAAATTTGTATTAGTTTCTTTGATGACATTTTGATTTATACCCTCAATTAGGCCATGTATTTTGAACATGTTTAAAAAGCTTTTGAAATATTAAGGTAACATCATTTTTTTGGTCAAAATCAATAAATGTGCCTTTAGTCTATAATAATTAGGGTACTTTGGACATATTGTAATCACTTAAGGAGCTAAGGTGGGTTAAGAGAAAATTAAAACTATGTTGAATTGGCCTAAGCTTACTAATTATGGAACAATTTGATTTTTCATGAATAAATATGGTTGTTACCTTTCATTCATTCATTAAAGTAAGTAATAACATTTATATATTTCTGCAGTAATTTTCATTCTCTTAATTACTTCTAACATTATAACGACTCACTTTCTCTGGAGAGAAATGAGTGCCAATCCATGGATATAACCTGATAAATCTGCACCACAATATTCTAAATTTAAAATTCAATCATATATCCCCTATACGGAGCTATAAATCATAAGACTCATTAAAACTCTTTACATTACATTGCTATAATATAATTAAATCTATTTTATAAAATAATACTCCGAAAGTCACTGAAGGTTCATTCAGAGTTTTCTTTCGACGATGAACATGCTCTTGATCTGAACTAATCTACATTAGGAGAGAAGTGAATTAGGGTGAGCTTCATGTGCTCAGTAAGGAATGAGGCAGTATCCATAACAAAGACATGCATATACTCATTACACCAGATTTATAAAATAGTTGTAGATTTCATTTAAACTAAAAAATAAGTATGTATTATGCTCAAGCCATAATTAAATAATTTGTAAAATAGAGACTCATACAAATTTATTTTATGTCAGGAACCAGATTTGAACTAGTGACATGAGGATTTTTAGTCCTCTGTTCTACTAACTGAGCTAGCCCCCAAGCATTACAATAATTTCACATATCTCACAGTACTTTATACCCTCATAAACTGCCAACTTTACTTTCACATAACCCAATAATTTCATCACTTATATACAGTTTCTCAACATTACAAGTATTTTACAGTCACATTCACATAACTACTAACTTAATTGAAGTATTACTCATTGATTATCGCATACATATACCACATATTCATATCACTTCAAAGTCACATTCAAATTATCACATATTTTTCTATCTTTTCACAAGATCATATTCATTTGTCAATTTTTTTTTTGTTTTACTTAACAATTTTATTGTGCTTTTTACTAGTATCATATAAGGATCCCCTCTACATGTGGATGCTCGAAATATTTTCATAATAAAACATCGATCGTCCTCACCCCTCAACTTTAGTGAGCGCCATAAATATCGATTGTCCCCATATCTCAACCTACATGAGCACCATAAACATCGAAGATCATCATCCCTCCACCTAGGTAAGCGCCATAAATATCGGTTGTTCTCATACCTCAATCTATATGAGCGTCATAAACGTCGGTTGTCCTCACTCTTTGACCTATGTGAGTGCCATAAATATTTGTTATCCATAGTGGGGTTCACCACACATAATCATCAAAACATAATCATCATATTTTCCTCCTAACTAACATACATACGTATTGCCATATATATTTATTTAAATACTTTATTTGCATACGGGCTCATAAACATCAGTCGTCTTCATACCTCAACCTATATGGCCACCATAAAACATCCGCCATTCTCACCCCTCAACCTAGGTGAGCGCCATAATTATCTATCATATCCACAGTAGAGTTCACCATACATAATCATCAAAACATATTAATCCCATTTACCTACAACCTCACATGCATATATATTGTCATATACATTTATTTAAATATTCCCTTTGTGTATAGACTTTTTATATAGTTCATACATATATTCATATAACTCATAGCATATATGCATGCACTCGCAACAATATAAATACATATATATGTATATCAAACACATGTTCAACATATTAAGCAAACAACATAAATACTTATAATCAACGCCTGCACAATAATGTAATAATGTATACAAACCACATGCCATATCTATTTTCACAAAGATTTACACATATAGTTCAAGTGCATATATATTCTCACTTTATACTACAAACATTAAATTATCCATACAATACTCATATAAGTATATCAGACATATATATAATTTCCATTCAACACGCACCTAAGATAACATTCATACACATGATGAATTTATGAAAAATATAGTTGAGATCTTAAATAATTTGTAAAGTCTATACATAATTCATTTTAAATAAAATTTTATAAAATATGAAAGTCTCTGAAATGAGACTAACTTAATCCCTTATCTACAGTTTGATCGGAAAAAGTGTCAAAATTCTTTTTGGATCAAGTTTATGGTCCTCCCTACTCTAGTTACTGTTAAGATAATTCTCTTGTTTATAAATAAAAAACATGTGCGTTAAACAACGAACACTTTCGAAATTAAATATAACATGAAAGCAGATAAAGTTTTACCTCAGATACGCAATTTCGGTTGCTGAACTCGCCACGCATAACCACATGCACTTCGAGGTCACCATATGCCACCACGTGCTTGGCACACGCCTCCACGCGCCATCATGCACCTAAATGCACGCCATCTGTTGGACCACCACGCACCACTGACGTTCACTACTACAAACTGACTGGAGGTCTCCGTAGAACCGCTTATGTGCCTAAAACTGGCACAGATCTGGTTAAATTGCGCCAAAAAACATTGCAAACTGACAAAATGGCACTATCGGCCACCGCGCTCTAGTCTTCTTCTTCGACTCTCACCATCACATGCAGTTCCCTTTTCCTTGGTCTTGCTTTCTCTGTTTTGAAATTAATAAAAAAGAGGGAGCCATCACATGCTCATTAAAAATAATTTAAAACCTTTATCCGAAGACCAAAAATAATATACTGATTTGACTTTTTTACCTTTACTCCCACTCAACAACTCTGATGTAAATCTGACATCCACTACACATATTATCATTATGTCGATATCCAATCTACTGTCCTTACGTCACATGTATTTCAATTCCTTCATGAAACATCCATTATTTCACAACCCAATTTGTATATACAATTTTGATAAATTCTTGTTTTTTTTAATACAAATGTAACGGCCCCGGAAATATTAAAATGAAATGAGTATTTAAATATATCAAATGCGGAAGCGAGATCAAAATTTCAGTTAACATCCCTTACACGAAAAACCAGAAACGTACTTAAAATATAAAAGATTAAACTAACTAAGAGAGAAACTCGAAAATAAAACTATGAGTATGACTACAGAGTCTCTAGGTATCCCCTTCGTCGTCCTCCTGCGGAACGGGCTCGGGAACCATGTCTTCCTGATCTGAAATGGTTAAATAAGGAGTGAGCTACACTAGCCCAGTAAGAACATCACGATATCTCACCGTCACGGAGGTAAAGGTGGGTAGAAAAACACAAAAAGACCAATGGAGCATAATTTACAATAAACTCGTTCATTAACATGAAAACCTTTACCATCCACTTACCTCGGTGGAATTTATGAAAACAATATAAGAAAAATAATAACATTATCACAATCATGGAATAATATAAGCTGTACAACATAGCACTTATCACGCCTTTTGTAATTCAATCATTATACAACATATCCTTTTCTCATTTACCAGCCTACTAGTATCCATGGGGGTCCCTAGGGGTCCCGCTACCCGTTAACCTTTAACATTCATAATCAGTTTCCAGGGCCGTCCCCATACCCCGTCCGGTATGGGCGCCAAAACCATAAACCTCAATACCCCGTCCGGTATGAGGGTGAAACGGGCCGTCCCCATACCCCGTCCGGTATGGGCGCCAAAACCATAAGATCTCCATACCCCGTCCGGCATGTGAGACCACAATTCCGGTAGGTTTCCCTACGGACCCGGTCCGTCCACCATCTCCCAGGATATCTAGTCAGGCTGACCCCATCATACAATTATCAGTCTATACAATGTTTCATTTCCCTTTTTCCTCAATAAGCATCATCAATTCACATTTAAACAAGCAAATCGTAATTCATGCCGAACAGACAACATACAGTATCAGTCCTTCAGTCATTCAACCCATAATTAATAAAACAGTAATATATGCATTCGAAACTATAAAATGAACACATCAAACCCCATAATGCATTTAAAGCTGTAAAACAGTGTAAAACAGGCCAAATAACAGTAAATCATCAATCACACTAGACTCGGGCTCCATTAGCAACCTTAAGCAATTTCACACATGCGTTAATTCAAGAAATACCGTTTTTATCATTTTGAACTTTAATACCGTGATAGGAAATAGGGTGAGGGGTCCTTACTTGTTTTCGGAATCCGAATACGATTCACAGTGCGCCTGCAGGCCGTCCCTAATTTTCCCTGAATTTTTCCCGGGGAACTGAAACACACTAACAGTACCTGCACGTGTTCCAAAAAAAATCCAAATTAGGCCCAGGGCCCCTTTCGGACCAAATCGCAACTCCGGCACGGCGGCTCCGCCGTGCTCCGGCGACGGCGCCGCCGCTGGCGGCGGCGAGTCGCCTCGGGTTGGCTGTTTTCGGCCGTTTTCGGCCGAATTCGGCCACACTCGCATTGGTCCTTGTCAGAAAACAACCCTAGGGCCCCCGGGGGGGCCAAAAATCACGGAAAAGCGGAGCTTACCGGCGGCGGCGCTCTCGGGTACGGCGGCTCTCCGGCGAGGTTCGTGTTTTGGTGATTCGGCTTCGGTCAACCTGTAGAGAAAAGAATGGTGATCACGGTGATATAAAAATTGCATCGAACGGAGGCCGGGAAGGACCTCGTCGGAGGCAAAAACCGAGAGGGGTGCGGCGGCGCCGCTGGGTTTCGGCCGCGTATTCCGGCCGTTTGGCCGGGATTTCGGCCTCAATTTGGCCATAGGAGGAATCAGCGGAGAAAAACGAGTCGGGGGTATGAAATTTACCTCGATCGGTGGTCGGAAATTTCCCCGGTGCGGCGGCGGGTGGCGGCGGTCGGCCTCTGGTTCGTCTTCTCCGGCGAGGGGCGGGCGGCTAGGGTTTGTGGTCTGGTGTGGGGGTTCTATTTATAACCCCTTGCCTTTTGATCACAGCCGTTCATTTCGTTTTAATCTGGGCCGTTCGTTTTTGATTGAATCTGGGCCGTCGGATCGCACCCACGCGGATCGCCAACGTGGCTCCTTTCGGAGTGACGCGGTCTTGCCACGTGGCAGGCCCCGGTTGGCCGGGACTGCTGACCGGGCCTGCTGACGTGGCTGCTGACGTGGCCCCCCTTTTTTTTTTTTTTTTTTTTTTTTCCTCCTTTCCGGGTGCTACAACAAATGTATAATCGCATTAATTGCACATAATCACACGTATAATACCTTTCTCATATACATATTTATTTTGTAACAAGTTACCATAATTCACAAACACAACTAACACATATGCACTTAGATTCGTTATTGTATCATATAATATCATCCAATCGCAATCACATAAGGAAATGATAATTCACACTTTTAACATGGACCTAGTCATTGTTACACTTCCACAAGTCATAGTTATAATCATAGTTACCATCATAATCACAATCATAATTACTGTCGTAATCACAGTCATAGTCAAATCATAATTACGAAGCAATAATGGTTCATGAGATAGAGTTCATAATCATTCCTAATCGATGATGGACTATACATTTATTTACTTCACTGATAAGGAATCCTTCTACCTACCCTGTGTACTCCCCAACATGATTTAATTTTAAATTATATTTTGACCTTCCTATTTAATCACCTTCATTTAATTTTCATGCAAGTCCTATTTCTCTATTCCCAAGAGCCTGATTTATTCGTTTATAAATCATTGAGCTTATCAACTTCCAAATCATTTTACTTTTGAAAATCATATAAGAATATATTGTTAAAATAAAAATATTTTTCAAATCAATAGATATATAAATCTAAACATGTAATCTCATACTGAATCAATGAGAAATGTAAGAGAAAGCGTATCTAGATCCATCATAAAAGAATTGTTCGTGTCCGGCAGTAGAATCTTTCAAATCAACATGATACCTCAAAAAACTAGTTTTTTTTTGTGACGGGATTTCAGAAAAAAAGAATGACGAACTTATGATTCGGGAACCATAATCATTTTTTATATCAATAAAATTTTACAATTCTCATTTCGCCCATCATAAGATGAGGATATTCCAAAAATGTTATCTGCACACTATAAACCCATACTTAAGTTTGATGCATTAAGACCTAATATTGTTTAGTTGTATTTGATCACTTTTAAACGAGCTCATTAAATTAATAACCTGATACAGATACCAAGGCCCACATCAAACCCGCATGTCGGGAAAAAAATCCAACATATATATTTCTCATATTCAATCTCAAAAATATTCAATCCATGAATGATTCACATTCATTGAAACAATTGTTAAAATTTCCTATAATAGAATTTTCTATTATTTCTACCCCTCTTATAACCAAGTAAGTATTTTATACATTCACATCATTTTGATTTTCAAGATTATTTATTGCAAATCTTACGGTCTTAATTACATTTACCTTTTAAAAGATTTAATAAAAACTTTACTCATTATTTTATTGAATGAACTTTCCTGAGCCTTTAGCCCGTTATTATTATTTTGTTCACCTAGCCTTTAACTATTCATTTATTGGATGGCTAGATGATCTTTTGTTGGCTTTTGGACCAGAAGCCCCAAATGAAAATCAACTCTAACCTACATTGTTTTCTTATAGACCAGAAGTCCAATAAGACTTAGCCTATTTGGTTAATTTCTCAATACTGTTAATTTATTTTTATTTTAATTTTTAAAAAAATTTGTATAACACTTCCTATTTAAATATATATTTTTTATTTTCCTTTATCTTAAACTAGCCCAATTGTACTTCATAGCCTATAAAAAAAGTCTTGACCCTATCAGTATTTAAACTTCCCTTGTAACCAATGGACTCGGCCCACCAAGGCTTTGATTTTTTTAAATTTCATGGATATAATTTTATTTTCCTTTAGATTTGGCCCATCAGGGGGTTTTGGTTCTCTTTAAAATCTTTCTCACGGGGTCAACACAACTGAACTTAGATCTTTATTAATATTGTTTTAATAGATGATTTTTTTTTTGTTTCAGCTTTTGATAGCTTTGGCCCACTAAGGATTTGGGTCCCCATCTTAACCCTTTTCTTGTGGGCCCAGCCCACCAAAACATTTTATTTTATATATATATATATATATATATATTTCTTTTTATTTTTTTGAAAACTATCTAGCTAACTAGAAACTTGAACCTCTTTCCTAGCCTATTTCTATTAGGCTCGGGCTTGGGCTTAAGCCACCAAAGACTTGGGCATGGACTTCATAGCTATCTGATCCGACCCACTAATCCAACACGGACTTCTTCCTCCTTCCTTCCTCCCGAACTCCTATGATATAACAACCATAAAGTGCATTTATACTGCCACAAACATTGAAACCATCACCGATTTCGCGTATTTTACACATTAAAATCGAATAATATTTCATCATATCCCAATATTAAGCTACAAATCACAACCATAAAATCAAATCATTACATTATTTTAAATCTAAGGATTTAGAGTATAAACTACTCTTACCCCTCTTTGAATCTCAGGGGAACCAGGTAAGCTTGCAGGGTGAATCTCTTTTCTCCAGTTGTAATCTCTTTTTCTTAATTTATTAAAATTTCTTAACCTCTTACTCTCTTTTAATGAATAATATCTTCATTTTATTTATTTTTAAATACTAATACAAGCAAGTTTTTGGTCATTACAAATATGTCATCATAGCATGTCCTCTCACCAAACTTTTTAAAAAAGGGACAAGTTGGATGGAGGAATGAAGCAAAAAATACTTTCCAAGAACTAAAAAAAGCTATGATGACTACACCAACACTTGCAATGTTGAATTTCAATGAACCATTGATCATTCAGTTGGATGCTTCATGAGATGGTATATGTGCATTCTTGACTCAATAAGGGAAGCTTATTACATTTATGAGTCAAGCTCTCAGCATCACCAAATGATCATGATCAAGGGACACAATATATATGGAGCCTTCACCAAGTTTTGCAACTCATTCAACTTGAGTTCTCGGATAATCTAATTTTGACAGTATCATTTTTTTGTTATTATAATTAATAATTATTAAAATTTAATTCTCTCTGATAGAAATTTTAGAAAGAAAAATGAGAATATATTAATATTTGTTTGTGAATGTAAATTTATTTGTTATCATGACCACAAAGGGAGAAGAAGCTATATGAATTTGAATTTGTGGTGATATTTGGATGATTTTAGCATATAACATTTCATCACTTTCCACTCACTAAGACAAATTAGCTTGATTTCACTGCATATATGCATTATTGCCTAGAACGCTTGTATATACATCTGTATATGTATACATATAGATAGATATGTGTTTTTTTTTTAAAAAAATTAATTTAAAAGGTGTTGTTTAAGCAACCAACTAAAGGGAAGATTAAAGTTCTCAAAACTTTAAATATTTTTTTCTAGTTAAACATAATATATATTATTAAATTTATGTTAAACAGTGATTAAAAAGTAAATTTCAATTATAAACTAGAATTTGAATAACTGTTAAAAACTTTTGATGTTAGTGACGGAATAAGTATTCCCAATAAATTTTATTGGTTAAATTAAATTTTTGTTTTAAATTAATAATTAAAATATGATTCTCTACAAATATATTATGCAGAAATGATATTTATTTACGGAATATGGACTCACATCTCTATAAATTTTGTATAATTGGTTATTTATTTTTTGAAAACCTTAAAGTTGTAGAAAAATAATAAATTTTATTATTTATTATTATTCTTAGTTCGACAACTTGATATATGTAACAAATTGATATTAAATGGTGTTTTTGTCATCAAATGTTTACTGCTTTGATTTTGTCTGTGGATAATGATTTTCCCCTTTGTTCTATAATTCAATAGTGAAGATTACTTGGAGTGAAATTCTAGAATTCTAATTTTCTTCTTTTCAATTTCAACTATTCATATTTCAAGTATAAATGAAAATCACATTAAATTTAATCTAATTGTGTTTCTTTTCTGTGTTGGAGGAATCATTTTAAACTTCTATCTTATAACTAAATTCACCGTACGTAGAGATATATTGGGTCCTCCTCGAAGTTCATGCACTCTCTCTAATTATTACAAAGTGGCATTGAACTGGCAAAGGTACAAGTGTCAAACACTCAAAACCTAAGCCCCTCACTGGACTTCTTAGATATGGATATATATATATATATATGTATCTATAAACAGAGAGAGAGAGAGAGAGAGAGAGAGAGAGAGATGGGTACAGTGAGTCCAAGCTCAACAAAGGTGAATGAAGGAGATGCAAAGACTGAAGAACACAAAGAGCTTGATGCCGGTGCTCTTTTTGTTCTTAAATCAAAAGGTATGTCTTCTTCTTTTTTTCTTTTCTTAAAATAATTTTTGAAGGATGTAATCATATAGATGAAAATTTATACTACTTTTATATATCTATTTGATAATTTTTCTAATACCTTATCATTTAACATATCATAAGAATTAATTTTCATGAGGTTTGATTAGAACTTAGCAATGATTAACCCCAACAAGAGAATAATTTGCTGTATTTATGGTAACATTTTTTTGGTTTTGATGTTTAATATATAATGTTTGATTTAATAAAATTTAAAATTAATTTATTAAAATATTATTATAATTATTATGATTAAATTAAACTTTATTATAATAAATTAATTGAAGTTGAACTCGTAATATTTTATTATTATTGAAAAATAAATAATATTAATTAATGAAAATAAATCACATGTAAAATTATGCTTTTTTTAAAAAAAAAAGAGGGAATTTTCTTTTCCTCATCTTCTTCTCCTTTTTTTTTCTCTACGGAAAATAAAAGAGAAATTCATTTTTAATAATATATATAGATTTATGTTTATATGATATATGTGCATATGTGTGTGTATGTGGACGACATAGGATCGTGGATGCACTGTGGATTCCACTTGACGACGTCAATTGTTGCTCCTCCACTGTTAAGTCTGCCGTTTGCTTTAACATTTTTGGGATGGACAGCGGGAGTTTTATGCCTTATCGTTGGAGCTGCCGTTACTTTTTATTCTTACAACGTCTTGTCTCTGGTTCTTGAACACCATGCTCAATTGGGTCATCGTCATCTTCGATTTAGAGACATAGCAACCCACATTTTAGGTAAGTCATATTCTTGATCTTATTATACATATATATATTTTTTACAATAAATAAGTTTTATTTGTAAAATTTTATTTAAAATATATTGTAATCAATATTAATTATTTTATTAAAAATTAGATACTACTTATGTTAAATAATTGTTTGAAACAAATTTAGAAATTTGAAGATTATGTTATGACAGAAAATATCTTTAAAATTAAATTGTAATATTTACTAAAATTTAAAGAATAAAATTGGGTATTTGTAATTTAATATACAAAACAATCAATATAATTTTATTAAAGTAACAAGCAATGAAATTAAATTATAAGTTGTCTCCTATATTATTATGGAATTCTTTGGCTAAAAGTTTCTAATAATGGTTCTACATATGCTCAATTATCGCATTAAGTTGTATAAAATACACTCATTTTTACTCCTAATGTTTCTCACTAATTAAATTAAAATGTTAAAAGTTTACCTAGTGATCCAAGATTCGATACAAATTTTCAGAGTTTAATATATATACATATATAATCACACATATCTATATCAACAAGATCTTCTATAAATGATCATAAAAAAAGGCATTATGTAAATATAAAAATATTTATACGTCCATTTTTTTAATCTCTTATTTTTAGTTTACAACTATAAATTTTATATTATTACAACCACGTGTTTCCTAATAAATAACTAAAACTATAAAGATAAAAAGGTTTTTATCTTACAATTTATAAATTGGGTATATAAATTTTAATAAATTGTTTTTTAATTTTTAATTTTTTTTGTCATATTGCAATTAAGTTTTATTCTTTTTACAATTTTATTGTTAATTTTTTTTTTTATGATTATAAGAATTTTAAAAGCACAACATCTTGTTGTTTTATCTTAAAAAAGAAAAAAATCTGCAAAAACTATTTTTTTAATTTTAATTTAGATATAATATTATATTTTAAAATTTTTTTATGTTACTAAAATAATATTAATGAATTTTGCTATTTCTATTAGAAAATTTATTAAAACATGCATGTTAAAACAATTCTATAAATTCATAATTAAAATCAAAACACAAGCTAATCAATTGGTCTTCGAACTAAGTTTATTAAACACCAAATGTTTATAAATGTGGACTTTTCCTTTAACTAGTAATAGAACTTTAATGCTAAGAGTATCTAAATAATATGAACCACAGAGATTTTGATTCAAGAATGTGGTCAACATAGGATGTAATATTCGTAATGAAAACACCTAAAAATTCTTAGTTTAAATTAGTATGGTAAAATTACAATGAAAAGCTCAAAAAGTACTATGATGCAAAGAACTTGAATCAATATACAACACTTTGAAAGATATGCATTCATAAATTAGACAGAAGTGAGACTTGATGAAGCATCTTTACATAGTTGTAACAAAATAATGATAACAAACTCTATTGAAGTAGTTGAGTTTAAAGAGTTTGAGGATGTGTTTGAAAATGTAATATATCACTAAATACGTGTTTGTGCTGTCAATTTGAAGAAAATAATAATAAATAAACTTAATTATGCGAGGACATTTTGCCCATAGTTATGCAATGAGAAATGATAGAGATTAAGATGAGTGAGTGATTTGATACAATCATAAAAGTAGGAGATATACAACATGTGCTAAAAATAAAGAGAGAAGAGTTATCTCTTAACATACGCACTAACCACAAGCATTGAAATACACAACATTAACAAGAGTTAAAAATACTTTTCAATCAATACCTGAAACTTTATAAAGTGAGAGTAAAAGTTATATTTTTATAAGAGGATAAAACTAGATATGTTTATTGTAATGATCGATGAAGATAACATAGTATAAAATGAGTAATTTTTGATAAAACTTAAGGGAGTAGGCTTTTGAACAACAAAATTTACTTGTGTAGAGACATCAAAACTTTACTTGTATGTTTGATTACAACAGCAATAATTACAACTATAAAAAGAAATAGGCAAAGAAGATAAAGATTGGAAAATGGGAACAATATTACTAGTTTGGCAAGAGTATTGGATTGCAAGGTGGTGATCTACTGATTAAATATTTGGGGACACCATCAGGTGCTAATTACAAAGATGTGAGAACATGGGGCCCAATGGTGGCAAAAGTTGAGTGGAGATTGGCAAAATGGAAAAGAAAGCTACTTTCTAAAGGCAGAATAGAACCTACTATTCTATTACATATCCCTATTAACAGTTCTAGAGCGTCACTAAGAAGATTGAATCCATCCAGCACAGATTTTTTACGGGGAGACTTAGAGGAGATAAAGAGATACCAATTGGTAGCTTGGGAAAGGATTCAACTATCATTGACATATGGGGGATTGGGTATAAGATCAGTGTTGGAGATGAACTTAGTGCTTCAAGGAAATGAATATGGAGATTCATGAAGGAAAGAGAAATCTTATGGAGAAGGGTCATTGAAGCAAAATTTGCCATGATGGATGGGAAGGTACTATGGAGTTATGTCTAGACCACATGGGAAGGGGCTGTAAAAAAAGATTTATATGGGAAAGATAAATTTTGATAGTGTATCAGTTGTAGGATTGGGGACAAGGAAAAAATTAGAGTTTGGAAGATGTGTGGATTGAAGAGGGAACCTTGAAGGACAAATTTCCTCAAATTTTGCTATAGCTAAAGATAAGGATACTTCGGTTAAAAAGAATTACATAGATAAAGCAGAGGGAAAGCAATGGAATGTGGAGGTTATGAGAAATTTAAATGAATGGAAAGTTAATGATTATGAATCACTTTTGAGTTCTTTATGCTACGTATCTCTCAATGAGAATTACGATCAACTGATTTAGTCTCTTAATGCTGCAGAAAAATTCATAGTTGGCTTTTTTTTTTAATAAACAGTTAATAAATGATAAGACAATGAGAACAATTTCCCATTTTGGCAGGTGCAAAGGTGAATGAATCTCCTATGAGTGTTTTTTTTTTTTTTTTCTCGAGAAGCAAGTTCTGGATGCATTTTGAGTGTAGACAAGTTGATGAGAAGAGGAAAGATAATGGTAAATAAGTGCTGTTTATGTCATAGTATGGAAGAGACTTATGATCATATCCTACTTCGACATCCATTTGCTTATAATTTATGGGTAATGGGTTATATGGGATTTCAGGGTACAACTGGGTTATAGTGGAAGTATAAGAGGTGAATTATGGGCCTGGAGGGGTATGATTAGGAAGAGAAAACATTTGGGGCTTATAGCATTGGCAACTTTTTGGATCTTATGAAAAGAAAGAACTAGGAGAACTTTCGATGGGATGGAAAGTAATCATGATAAAATTAGAGTGACATGGTTCCAAACCCAAGATTTTTGTATAAAAGATCAACCTTTGTACTCCATAGAGGATTTTGGGGATTTGATACATATTATGATTGAAATATATATATTTATGTATATAAGTTTGCACCTTTTTAGTACTTATACTGTTGCGATCACGCTTATTTTATCGGGTGTGTTCGGAGCATACTGACATTTTACACTAAATTAAATAAAATATTATACTTTCATTAAAAACATTACATCTTTTGATATATATACATTAGATATATACAAAATAGGGTTCTAAAATTTTTTATTTTCTTACATTACAAAAATACAAAAATATATACTGGAATTTGAATTCTTCTAGAGTTTATCTTTCAAAACTTCATCGCTATAATTGTTTGCTCTACAACAGTATCTTTGATATCTGAAAGATAATAGGAGATGAGATACATTATTTCAGTAAGTAGATGCTATGATAACACAACATAATGCATGTAATATATATACCTTTCACACACATCGAAAACATATATCTTATATAGTTTCATAAACAGATAAACAGATTAAAAAGAGATAACTAAATCAGAAAACACATTCACTTAGCTATATTGTACAATAAACTAAGCTACATTACTGTTATGAAGGGCCGATCACATTTTCCTACTACTTGAATGTGTACACTTAACATTTAATACATTCCCATGCACCCGAAAATTTTTCTCCCTCACACAGGGGATTTTTCTCTTGTTTCCCAATATAATTGTTTCCTTGTATTTTGAAATACTTTTTTATTTTTTATAATGTCACTTTAGTCATAAGAATTGTTCCCGAGCTTAAGAAACTCGACTTTCTTGTTTGAAGGAAAAACTCTTTTTAAGGATTTTCAGTCACACTAATCTAGTTGTTTTTACTTCATTTGACTCAAAACTTAGTGCTTGACCCTATATTATGAGTCTAAACGCATGCAATAAATAATTACATATACCACATACACAAAACTAGCTCGAGGGTAGTTTGGGCTATTCATATGCATAATGATATGTTACTTTTTTATTAAAAGAAGATATTTGTGAGAAGAAAGACAAGTCATCACTTGAATATGATAGGATGATCAAGCTTTCTTGACTATATTTAAGTATAAGTATGTAGTTAAAGTGGGAAAAGATCCAAAATATTCTTCAATTTTCCAACCTTAGCTCGTTGTGGAAATGAATATAAAAAACTTATCATCAATGAAGATTGTTATATAAATCTTCGTTTAATATCTACTTGTTGAGCGAACCAATCTTTGGATGCAACAATCTCCCCAATTAAATAGTCTGACTTGGATGGATACTTGAGCATTTTAGTAACTCAATGAAGTCTTATTTTTATTTGTCACAATACTTACAGTGATCCAATTTTGTGTGATGCAATTCTTACGACGTTCACACATATTTTGTTAGGTCAACTTTAGCTTTATGATCAAAATATGTAGCATAATAAAACTACTAATAATTATCATTTTATGCTTAGCATAAAGGATCTTGTTTTAAAACCTTTTACTATTAAGAGATGGATAAATAAAAACTTGCAAAAGCACCTGTATTCAATAGAAAAGATAAAGACAAGGAGCCTGTCAAAGTTGAGAAATAAAAGAAACTGTCATGTCTTCCTAAGAATACAAATGTTGAGCTTATTTAAGATCTATCATTGCCTAAAGAAAGTTCCATCAAAATTCATGTAATGAGGAATCTAAACCAATAACTGGGTATAATGATGTTCAACTCAAGGATGAAGTTAAACTTCAAATTGGTTAATATGTTGATTTTATCATACCATCACGATTTCATACTCTTTTAGATGGTTACATAGTTCCATAATGTTTGTTGTTGAAGAAAATAATCATGTATAAAGTTTATTAAATTTTCATTAAAAAAAAAGCACAAGAATAAATGTTTTACATTGTTTATCACTTCAAAACTTGTGAACTGAGTTTTTTCCAACTAGGGAAGAATGATGTAGAATGAATTATCTTTTAAATTACTTAAATAGATAAGAAATGATAATTCTTTTAAATATAAAATTATTATACTATTTAGGAGTCTATTATTATAGTTTTGGTAATTTTAAGATCTTATTTTTTTAGTATTTATTTATTTTTTTGTTTGCTTTTGTATTTTTTATTTGTATTGGAATTAGTACTCTCTAATCTTTTTAATATTAATATCCCTATTTTATTAGTAGTAACATTCCTAAATTAGTTTGGGTATTTTTTGATATAGTTGGAAAAGACTTTTCTAATACTCTATAAATACGAATATAACCTCTTGAGAGGAGCATTCAATTATTCAATAAAATATTTTAAAATTTGTGTGTTAAAAATCAAAATAATATTTAAAACAACTTAGATATAAATTTCTAACGGGACAAATTAACTCTATTTCTCCTACACCAACATATATGGATATAATAGCTATAAATATATCCGTTAGTTATTATATTATACATTTATTATATATATAATACACACACAGAGACTAATAATTTATAAAAATTAATTCCTGTTCAGTTACTTTTAATAAACCCAAATTAATGTTGTGACTTAAAAATGTTACAGGGCGGAGATGGGGTCGGTATTATGTTGGGCCAATTCAGTTCATGGTCTGCTACGGTGCTGTTATTGCTTCCACCCTCTTAGGAGGACAATGCATGAAGGTTAGACCTATATATATATATAAGAATATATATATGTATATGTTGTTTTGAGCTGAAAAGCAAACACGGTTGGTTGTCTTTGACAGGCCATTTACTTATTATCACAGCCCCAAGGAGACATGAAGCTTTATGAATTTGTTGTGGTATTTGGATGTTTTATGTTGATTCTAGCCCAGATCCCATCTTTCCACTCCTTGAGACACATCAACTTCATTTCACTGCTTCTATGCCTTGCTTACAGCACCTGCTCAACTGCTGCCTCCATTTTTATAGGTATAATATATATATATATATTAACCAACCACTATAAATTCTTTAATAAAATTTTAATATAGAATTGAATATGAATTTGTTGAGTTGTATTTTGTCAGGAAATTCTTCCAATGCCCCGCCAAAGGATTATACCATAAATGGCAATACTGAAGGTCGTGTTTTTGGGATATTCAACGCCATTGCTATCATTGCCACAACATTTGGAAATGGAATCATTCCAGAAATTCAGGTTTGAGTTTGTTCAATTAACATTTCTAATGAGTTTTATGTTTCATAACATGTTTTACTGTGGCAGGTATTAGATCATTAAAAAAATAAAAATCATATCTTTTTAGACTACTCTTTGAGGTAGGATTTACTTATTGCTAGATGATGATACACACAATAATCATTGAAAATGTTTCTCCAAATCAAATACTTTCTTCACCTAATTGATTTATATGAACAACCCTAGAGGCAGTCTCTCCCCAACCCACTAATCTTTCCTACCATCCCAACCTTAATTAGTCTAGTAGAGTTTAGGACATACATCTCTAAGCAATGAAGAATCTATAATATAATACAAGCAAATTCGAAGTGAATTTGTGCCCTTCAAGTATCTCAACACCCTCTTAGCAGCACCTCAATGCAATTTGCTAGGTTTTGCATAAATCGTGACAAAATACTAGTAGCTGGTGAAATATCTTACCAAAATATTTGTCAGATAAAGCAAACTTCCAATGACAGTACAATAGACATTACCATCTACTTTTTCTTCTTCATTATTCAAACTGACTTGTTTGTTTCTAATCATGGTGAGTGTTTGTTGGCTTGAACTCCTGCATTTTACACCTTTCAAGAAGATTATTAATATATTTTTCTTGTGAAACGAAAATCCCTTCATCACATTGCTTCACTTCTAACCCGAGAAAGTAATTCATCATTCCCAAGTCAGTCAAAGCAAATTATTTTATCAAGTTTTTAACAAATTTTGTCGTGTATACTCTAAGCAATGAAGAATTTATAGTAAAAGCAAATTTCAAAAATTTGTGCCATATCTCAGCACCCTCTTAGTAGCACCACAATGCAAGTTGTTGGGTTTTGCATAAATCGTGACAAAATGCTAGTACCTAGTGAAATATCTAACCGAATATTTCGATAAAGCAAACTTCCAAGGAATTACAATAGACATGGCCATCTACCTTTTCCTCTTCATTATTTAAGCTGACTTGCTTATTTGTAATCATGGGTGATACGTAACTTAGGACCAACCAATATGATAAAAAAATCCACACATATAATTTAGCACAAAAACTTAATATCTAAACAAACCTTCCTTACTTAATCCACAATTAGTCTATAATTAAAAACCAGGTAATGGAAAAAAAATAAGAATTAATAAAATACCGTGAACTTGGATATCTGGTAGATAAATGATGTGCTCTGCTTGACTTTCTAATATGAGGTTCTTCAACAATTTGAGGTGAAGGGGGCTGCTCCCCCTGCTCAACATCATCATTCACATCTATTGGTGCTGATACATAATAATTTTAATCTCGTTCATTACTGACATTTCCGATTGTAGGAGGAATCAATGCAGGAAAATGAATCTCTTCATTTGTAGTCTTCTCAGATATCTCAAAATCTAGTAGAATCTTGTGTTCATTAAAGATTACATCTCTCGACCTGAAAACTTTCTTTTTCACTTAATTTTATAACGTGTATTCAAACTCTGTATCTCCATATCCCAAAAGAATACATGAAATAGTATTGTCATTTTGTTTCTATCTTTGCTCCTTAGGCACATGCACAAATGTCTTGTACCCGAATACCTTCAAGTGAGAGTAGTTAACATCATTCTTAGACCATACTCTATCAGGAATATCAAAATTTAAAGCAGCTGATGGAAAGAGATTCATTATGTAGCAGGCAGTGTAAAGTGTTTCACCCTCAAATGACTTTGGTATATTAGCCATTTTTAGCAAGTACCTGACATTCTCTAGGATGGTTATATTTATTCTTTTAGTAACAACATTATGTTGAGGAGTACTTGAAACAGTTTTTTCATGTCTGATTCTGTGCTGTAAATAGTAATTTTTCAATTTTTTTAAAGTATATTTGCCACAATTGTCACTGTGAAGACACTTTAAAAGTATTCGTTTTTCTTTTTTCTACCATAACATGGAACTACTGAAACATTGTATAACATGATCTTTTTTTTTTCAAAACTAACACTCAAACTTTTTGTGAAGTATCATAAATAAATGTAACAAAGTATCGTATAATGATTCTACATCAATAGGACCACATACATCAGAATATACTAACTCAAGTACATTCATTTTTCTTTTGGAAGAATTTCAAAAAGAAATTTTATATTGCTTACCATATAAACAATCATCACAAGAATTTGAATACATATATTTGGCAAAAGAAATGAGAGACTTCTTTGCCAGAATCTACAATCTTTTCTCACTCATATGAGCCAACTTCCTATGCCATAAGTCTAACAAAACATTTTCTGCTGCATTCAGAGTATCTCTAATTGTCTTCACTTGAGTTTTGTACAATGTGTGACATAATTTACCTATTGCAATCACAATTGAACCTTTGATGAGTTTTTATTTTTTACCACCAAATAAGTTGTAATAACCATCAAAATCCAGAGTATGTGTAGAAATCAGATTTAGGCATAAATTAGACATATGTCGCACATTTTTCAAAGTTCTGCACACATATATCACCAATGCCAACAATATCTGCATAACTGGTATTACCTATCTTTACTCTATCAAAGTTCCCTGCTTTATACATAGTAAAAGCATCCCTCATGAGTATAGCATGGTAGGATGCTGCTGAATCAACAACTCACTCAGTATCAAGATCAATAATATGATCATGCTCCTCAATAAAAGTAAGTACAACCAGTTCTTTATCATTAGTTATAGCTGTTATGGTATTCTAATAATCTCTTTTTTTTTATTATTCTGTTCCCTTTTTCAAATTCTGCAGTTTCGTTTCATATGTCATTCCTTACTACAACGATAACAACTGAATTTGTTTTTAATGCATTCTTTAAGATCTCTGCTTTTACTTCTACCATTGCTCTTTATGATAAGGGCATGTGAGATATCAATGGCCATATTCTTTCTTCTGATCTTCTCATTATAGAGACTATTCTTTACCATAGATGAAGATAAAACACCATCTGGAACAGAGTTATTAAGAGATACCATTAAGGTTTTCCAACTATCTGGCAACGAACTCAAAAGTAATAATACCCGCATTTCATCATTTATAGTTAATTTCATAATATTCAACTGATTTATTAAATCTTAGAACTAACTTAAGTGCTTTACTATTGACTATCCATCTCGCAGTTTCAGATTTACCCATTTTCTGATAACAAAAATTTTATTTTGAGTATTTTTTCTCTCGTAGATATTCTCCAATTTTTTCCACAAGTCTTGTGTATTGACTTCTTTACTTATATAGTAATGGATATTGATATCCACCCACTGTCGAATAGTTCTAATAGCTTTTCTGTGCAGTTTCTTCCAATTATCTTCTAATTTTCCAACTGGTTTTACAGTTTTTAATTTAATAGGATCATACAGATCTCTGCAACAAACAAGATCTTTTATATTCGTCTTCCAAATTGAATAATTTGAAGTTATTAGTTTAATTATAGTATCTGCGTAGTCGTCCATTCTAATTTACATAATTAATTACGGACCATAGAATAGTTAAGTTCTGATACCACTTGTTGGGTCTCGAACAGGAATATAATTAATTGTATAAATTAAAATAATTTCAAATTAATTCGTATGAACTAATAATAATAATTATATACTAAATTGATGCACAACTGAATAAAAATAATAAATAAATAATAATCATAAAATTAAATAAACAAAAACTTTTACGTAAAAAAATTTTTTAAAATAAAAGAATTACGGATCAAACTCTGAATCAAATTTAATGTTTACGAAAATAAATACAAGATAATCTATCAAAAATTAAATCAAACAATTTTTCTTTGCATAGAACTTAGAGAAAAATAAACAAAAATCAAATTTAAAGTTTTTTGAAAAATGACGAAATTGTTGATGTTCAGCAATAATGTCACTGGGGAGAGAGAATGACGATCCTTTCTTCTTTCTTTTCTTTTGGCCGTCACTCTAACACTCTTACCATATATATATATATGTGTGTATATATACCCCTTCCTCTCTCTTTTCTCTTCCTTTTCGCTTCTTGTTCTTCTCTCTCTCTTTCTTCCCGCACAACCACTCTTTCTCTGAATTTTTTTTTTCTCTTTCGCTTGATCTGTTTTTCCATCTCTACTCTTCTAGTTTAAATTAACTTCTCCACTCAGAAAAGATTTCTAGAAACGTGAAATTTTATCTCTTCTTTATTTCTGCATTTTTTTTTTAATGGGTTGGATCTTAACATTATGATGTTACCAATGCATCTAATCTCAATTTTTGTAATAATGGTGCCACTTTTTCAGCTTGGTACCATTTCACACCATGTGGTACTTGATTTTTCAAGTCTTGCATCTTAATACAAGGGAAGTGACAAATCAATGTTGGAAACAAGCAAGATTTGAAAATTCACCATATAGGTTCTTCCTCTCTACCTTCTGCTACTAGGCCGTTTTGTTTACTTCATGTTCTTGAAGTTCCTAGGAACCTGTTACTAGTTAAGAAATTTGCAACTGATATCAAGTGGCCTTTTTGGAATTTCGGCATAATTATTTCTTCTTATGTGATAAAACTACACAGAATGTAATTTTCCATAGACCAACTGAGGAAGGATAGCACAAGTTTGTGTTCACATCTAGTAAACCGCAAGCTTTCATGGTAGAGAAGCTAGCTTTGTCTGACTGGTATGCACAGTTGGGGCACCTTGACTTCCACACAATTCAACATCTCATTTAGAAATTTGAAATTTCGTGCAACCAAATAAACAATACACCGTGGCAACCTGCTCTTTTTGTCAACTCAGTTATCTTGGTCTCCTCTTCATTTATAGGTCATTGTTCATCAAAATCACTGGAGCTTCTTTATGTTGATTTATAGGGTCGAGCTCCTGTGGGATATAGTGAGTGTCGCAAGTATTTCGTAATTTTTATTGATAATTTTTTCTATTATTTTTACTGTCTTTAAAATAAAAGAGCAAGTACAAAGCCATTGCAAATGGTACTATCAGATGCCTTTTGGTTGCACAAGTCTTAAGAGAGCTTTAGATTCAACTTCCTACTCCTCCTGATTTTCTTTTTGAGAAATCCCGTTTTCCATGCGTGGACCGAACATGTTGAAGTGGATTTATCACTTCGTTTGTGAACGAGGTTTAATAAAAAAGCTATAGGTAAAGATCATATCTGATGTTGATCATATCACTGATTCACCAAAACCCTTGGTCATCCTCTCTTCCTTCTGTTCTGTGACAAGCTGCAGTTATATTGTCAGCTTGAGGGGTGTATTTATTTATTTCAAATTCAAATAGTTTTTATGGAATCTCATCTAATTTACTCTATAAGTAGTGAAAAAGAAAAACATAAGGTGTAGGTTTTGTAGGAACCATTCAGACCCAAACCACATCAAATTATATTCTGATTTTGTATGTTAACATTATGAAAAATGAATAACAAGTTAACGAACACAACTTTAGTACATTTTATATAGTAGTGATTTGGTCAATGTAATTGAGTTCATCAATATCATTAATCTTTATGTTTAGGCGACAATTGCGGCTCCACTGAAGGGGAAGATGTTCAAGGGACTGTGTGTTTGTTATGCAGTGGCTACTGTAACATTCTTCAGTGTAGCCATCTCTAGTTATTGGGCATTTGGAAACCACGCCCAGGGCCTTGTTCTCACTAACTTTTTAAACGATGGAAAACCTTTGGTGCCAAAGTGGTTCATTTTCATCATCAGTATTTTCACCATTCTCCAACTCTCAGCCGTTGGTGTGGTATACCTTTCTCTTTATGTTACAATATTAATATTTTATATTGAAGTTTCATTTTTTTGTTGAATAATTGATCAACAAATGTAATTATGCCCTTGAATGTACACAGGTTTATTTGCAGCCAACAAATGAAGTGATGGAGAGAGTTTTTGCAGATCCACAGAGCAAAGAATTTTCTGCTCGCAACATTATCCCTCGAATCATCTTTCGATCACTATCTATTGTGATAGCAACAGCCATAGCAGCAATGCTTCCATTCTTTGGAGACATAAATGCAGTAAATGGAGCATTTGGTTTCATTCCCCTTGATTTTATTTTACCTGTAGTTTTCTTCAACTTAACCTTTAAGCCATCCAAAAGGACTTTCATTTATTGGTTCAACGTCACCATTGCCTTGGTTTTCTCTACATTAGGAGTTATAGCAGCTGTTGCAGCAGTTAGACAAGTCATTCTTGATGCCAAAACCTATAAGCTATTCGCTAATCTATGAACTTAAAAAGTTATATCGGGGTTACATATCGGCAGA
This sequence comes from Carica papaya, assembly GCF_054855325.1. NCBI lineage: Eukaryota > Viridiplantae > Streptophyta > Magnoliopsida > Brassicales > Caricaceae > Carica > Carica papaya. Next base: position 11,664,561 of record NC_142310.1, read on the forward strand.
TTAAATATTTTGGGAGTTTTCAGAAGATTTTACTGAAGCTATAAGTTGAATCTTAATAGAGGTATGTGCTACAATATATTTTCAAAAAAAAGTTCAAAATTTAAAGCAACCAGAAAGCCTTCAAACTGATAAACACAAACTGAGCAGAGCTATCTAAAGCAGAGTAGGAGTCATAATCCTATCATACCAAAGTGTGATGTTAGCAGTCCTACGACGTGTTCTATGGAAGGTTTAGTGCGTTATATAAAGTAGAGTAGGAGTCATAATCCTATCATACCAAAGTGTAATATTTAGCAGTTCTACGACATGTTCTATGGAGGGTTTAGCGTGTTATATGATATGTATGGGGAGTATTATTGTAATAATTTTATTTAAATTATTGTAATAATTTTATTTAAATTATTGTAATAATTATTTCATTATATTCAGCTATATTACTTGTAAATAACTATAGTGATAAGTGTCTCTCTCAAACCATGCAAATAAAATAAGATCTTAATTAGATTATAATAATGCTATTCTTTTTATTTTGGACAAATTTATTAAATTTCTTAGTCATAAAATCAAAGTAAGTTGTATACCATTATATCATAATAGATTAGTGATAGTATGTCATTTACAAGAACGTATTTGATCTCATTAAACATTGATATTATAACGACTTCGGAAATCTAAAAAGAAATATATAATAATTTAAGTGCGGAAGCGAAATAAAAGATTAAGGTTTATATTCTTTACACAATAATTAAAAGTACTAAATAACATTACGAAATTAATTCTCTGAAAGAAACACGAGAAATAAGAAAAATAATAAAAAATAGAAAATATTTAGCATCTATTCGCAATCTTCTTGCGAATCGGGCTCTGAAACTAGGTCTTCTTAATCTGAAATGGTTAAATAAATGATGAGTTACATTATTCCAATAAAGATATCACATTATATCGCCGGCACAGAAGTAAAGGTTGGTATAAAATCCAAACAACTAATTGAGCACTAAATTTAGCAAATTCATTTATCAATCATAAAATCATTTACCGTTCACTTACCATAGTGGAATTTATGAAAACAACCTATAGAGATAATAATATCATACAGATCATAACTTCATGAACAATTAGCAATATAGAACATATCACAAATTCATATCCATTAACAATAAACTAAATCATAATCGTTTCTTTTTTCACCAGTCTACTAGTATCCATGGAGGTTCATAAGGATGTTCCCACTACACGTGAACCATTTCCATTAATAATCTCAATTACAGGGTCGTCCTCATACCCCGTCCGGTATGAGTATCAACATTAAATCTTAATACCCCGTCCGATATAAGGATGAAGCAGGTCGTCCCCATACCCCATCCTGTATGAATACCAAATTACCAAGTCTCCATACCCCATCTTGTATAAGATAACGTTCACGGTAGGCTGTCATTCCATTTGTTTATTTGATCACATTCCTTTCCTATTTTCCTTTAGTCTCCATTATCAAATTAAACATAATCACATAAATAAATAAACATGCATCCGGTAATGCAATCATGTCTCAAATCCCAAATAAAACAGTAGTCAGGTAAGGCAGCAATACATACATTTAAACCATAAAATAGATAAATCAGATATTATCATACTTTTAGACTGTAAAATAAATCAATAGAGAACAATATCCGGTTCGGACTCCATTAGCAATCCGTAATTAATTATGCACATCTATTTAATTTGTACAAAATACTGTATTATTATTTATTTAAACTTCAATTCTATGATAGGGAATAAGGTGAGAGATCCTTACTTGATTTAACACCGAAGAGTTAAACGGTTTACTACGCATACGGACGGTCCTTGGGTTCCCTGAATTTTTTCTCCGTAAACTGAAACACGCTTATAATACCTATAAATGTTCCAAATAAACCCAAAATCAGTCCTAGGGCCCATTTGGCCAATTTTGAAAATCCAGCATGGTAGCTCCGCCGCACTCCGATAGCAGTTTGCCTCAGGTCGGTTGTTTTCAGCCGAATTTGATTACATTGATTCCTGCCAACAAACACGTTAAAGGGACTTGGTTGGCCGAAAAAATACGAAAAACTGAAACTTACCGGCAGCGGGGCTCTCCGGTGCGGCGGCTCCTCTGGTTCACATTGCGGTTGGGTGTTTCGCTTCGGTCAAACTGTAAAGAAGAAAACGGTAAAAAAATTACATGAAGCGGGAATCGGAAAGGGCCTCATCGGAGGCGGTTTGTAAAATTCCCCGTGGCGGCTCCGCGAGGCTTCGCCAGTATTTTTCAGTCAATTGGCTGGTCTTTTCACTTCAATTTGGTCATGGGTGAGCTTAAAATTAAATTTCGTGCAAAAAGGGAAGTTTTTACCTTTTTTGGCGGTTGGAAAAGATTCTAGTGCGGCGGCGGGTGTTGGTGGTCGGCTCCCCGGCGGCTGGGTCGTCTTCTCCGGCGAGGGATTCTGGCAGATAGGGTTAAGGTTTGGTGTGGATGGGGGTTATTTATACCTATCTATTTTTTATTTGGACCGTCCATTGCGTTTGATCTGTACCGTCCGATCGCGATTAAATAGGGAGTGAATCTAGGTAGTTCATCGCGATCCAATCTAGACCGTCCATCGTGATTCACTCTGAATGTCCGATCGTTTTTGAATCTGGCTGTTCGATTTCGTTCGAGAGGGAGCGCATCCAGATCGTTCGTGCGTGCAGGAACGGACCTCAGTTGTTCGATCACGCGCACGCAGATCGCCCACGTGGGCCCCCGTGTGGCCTCCCGCGTCAGTGCCTCTGCCACTTAGCACGTCTTGGTTGGTCAGGGCTGTTGACTCAGTGTCTGACGTGGTGAGACTTTCCAAAATTGTGTTTTGGCTCCTGTTTTTCGATTTTTCTTTCAAAAATACCCCAGAACCCAAATTTTCACCTATTTTTTCCAAAATTATTTTCAATTAAATCTTTCTTACATTTTATTCTAATTTTTACTCTAAATTAAATAAAACAAAATATAATAATACAAAATAAAATAATAAAATAATAAAAATTTTATGTTTATTAATTTTTTTTATTCCCAAAAAAAAGAAATTGTGGGTGTTACATATATAATAAAACTATAGTATTTACTTTGATATATTTTTATAAAAATAAATTCACTAAATTAATTTAAATAATCAATAAATTATATCATGACCTTGTTTACTTCTATGCATGTTGGTCACACTAGTCACGAGATCTTAATTAAATTCTCTTAATATAAGAGATAATATCTTAGGGTAAGACATTATATATAATTTTATGAATCTATGGTCTTGATAAAAGGATGAAGGTCTTTGTTTTTTTTTTAAAGAAAAAATTATTGCAATTGTTACTGAATCATAGAAACTGAATACTAAGGTTTAACATTATTTATATTTTATGTCATTTTTAAGATACTATGGATAAGACAAATATACATGTTAATGGACACATTATTTTTCTTTTATAAATAAATTTAGTATCTTAAGGACCAATAAAGGTTGCTAGATGTCAGTAATGATTTATGGATTCATTAAAAAATTATAACATATTAACATATATTGTTAATAAATATGATTGAACTTAATGAATAAGTACACATGTAACCTAATAGAATTTTTCCCCTAAATGTTGAGTGAACATAAGAATGTTTATTTAAGTAAATCTTAAAGTTTTAAGATAGTGAATTTAATTGATATACAAAACAAGCTACAATCATGTTAAAAGAAAAGGAAATAAGAAGATTGATATGCAAGTGATATATATATATGTATATGTATATATGTATGTATATTATGAATCTATACAATTACCTGGACAGGAAGAGTTGCTACTAATGGGACCAGTAACTCTACCACCAAAAACAACTCCATCAGGATGAGAAAGTGAAACACTTAATAAGCCTGTTTGTCTACCATTATCATCACCAGTAATGGCTCCACTTAGAGAGAGAATTTCAAAGAAGCCCTGCAATTATATGAAATTCATACATAATTTGGGATCTTATATTAAAATAAACAACTTTAAGTTACTTTGGATATACCAACTAAAACACTTTTCTATATCCATCAGAACAATAATTTATGATCACTTGCTTTAAAACTCAAGTTAATGCTGCTTTAGTAATTAAAATGACATTCAAAAGAGTAATAATAGTTCTTAAAAAATTTAAATTAATAAGAGATAACTCAATTAATTATTTATATTATAACAGTTCTTCATGCGCAAGTCCACTAAGCTGAAAGCATGAACCATGCGTATACCCACCAAATTTTATGCAAATAAAATTTAGGAAATCAGAAATTGAACATAAGATCTATAATTCCAATACTGTAACGGTCCCGGAAATTAAAAGAAAATGTATATATTTATTATAAGTGCGGAAGCGAAATAAAATAGATTATGATTAACATCGCTTACACAATAATTAAAACGTATTAAAGATATGAAAGAATAAACTAACTAAAAGAAATACTATGAATGAATGCTATAAGAAAAACTAATAAATCTTTAGGCTTCTACTCGCCGTCTTCCTGCGAAACGGGCTCGGGAACCAAGTTATCATAATATGAAATGATTAAGGTAGGAATGAGCTACATTAACCCAGTAAAGATGTCACACTATCTCACTGTCACAGAAGTAAATGTTGGTAGAAAATAAAAACGACCAATTGAGCATAATTTATAACAAATTCATTTATCAATAATAAAACCCTTTATTTTCCACTTACCTCGGTGAGATTCATGAAAACAACTTATGAAAACAATAACATTATAAATATCATAAGATCATGCTGCATCAGGACACAACCTAGGCTTAGATAGGAGGCATCACTATAAACTGTATATCCCCCCGATCTACTCGGTAAAGCTAGTACGGGTGCAGTGGTCTGCTGTTCCTTTAATTCTGAAAAACTTCTCTCACAGTTCTCATTCCACTCAAACTTGGCATTCTTCTTTGTGAGTCGGCTTAGGGGAGCCGCTAGACTAGAGAATCCTTCGACGAACCTGCGGTAATAACTTGCCATTCCTAGGAAGCTACAGATTTCCTTAACTGATGTCAACTTCTCCCAGCCAAGTACCACTTCAACCTTTTCGGGATTCACTGATGCTCCTTCCTTCGATATGATGTGTCCTAGGAAGGCGGTCTGCTCAAGCCAGAATCCACACTTACTCAACTTTGCATATAGCTTCTTTCTTCTAAGGACCTGTAAAATTTGGGCTAGATGGTGAGCATGCTCTTCTCTGCTTTTTGAGTAGACCAAGATGTCATCGATAAACACAATAACAAATTGATCCAAGAATTCTCTGAAGACCCTGTTCATTAGATTCATAAAGATGGTCGGGGCATTGGTTAGCCCAAATGGCATGATCAGGAACTCATAGTGTCTGTACCTGGTTCGAAAGGTCGTTTTGGGGATGTCTTCTGTTCTTATTTTCACCTGATGGTAACCTGATTGCAAGTCTATTTTGGAGAAGACCTGCGCACCCTGCAGCTGATCGAAGAGGACGTCAATTTTGGGAAGGGGATATTTGTTCTTGATTGTGACCTTGTTCAATCCTCTGTAATCAATACACAGTCTCAACATTCCATCTCCCTTTCTGGCAAAAGTGACTCTGGCACCCCAAGGAGACACATCGTGTCTAATAAAACCACTATCTTGCAATTCAGTAATATGTTTTCTCAACTCTTCCATCTCAACGTGGCTCATGCGGTAATGAGCAACCGAAATGGGCTGGGTGCTTGGTTGTAGGTCTATAGTGAACTCAACTTTCCTATCCAGTGGCAGTCCGGGTAGTTCGTCCGGAAACACATCTGGAAAGTCTCGGACTACTGGAATCTCTTGGATACAAATTTTCTTATTGGGCTTGCCTAGTTAGAGAAAATAGCAAGGTTAAAATACTTGAAAATTAAGGAAACTTGCCATCAAGGAATAAGTACCAAATAATTTTATTAATTTGTAAATGGCTCTTCATTAGGAGGATTAAATACAACCTTCTTGTTAAAGCAATCTATGGTGGCGTGATACGCCGCTAGCTAATCCATCCCTAAAATTACATCAAAATCACCCATGTCTAACTCTATTAGGTCTACACTTAGTTTTCTATTTGCTATCTCCACGGCACAAGCCCTGTAGACAACTTCCCTTAATAGTGTTTCACCCCCAGCAGTAGACACATAACATTGATTCAAGTTTATAAGATGATACATTAAGTTTGGATGCAAAAACATGTGAAACAAATGAATGCGATACACCAGTGTCAAATAAAACATGAACAATATGGTTACAGATAGTGTACATATCATGTACCACGTTCAGGTCGGCATCGACATCTTACTGTGTGAGGTTGTAAACCCTGCCCTGAAAAGGAGGTCTTCCTTGGTTCTGGTTCCTCGGGCACTCTCTCGCATAATGCTGGGCACTACCACATATGCAACAGGTGTTGTTGAGGCGATAGCATGGTCGGTCCCCGTGATCCCTGCCGCAGTGCTGACAGATCTTGCCACTTCCTGCCCTTGGAGCCTGAGGGGGAGCCTGGATCGCCGGTCTGGGCCTTTTATTTTGTTGGACAGGCGCAGTAGGTGCTAGTCTGCGAGGCGGAGCTGAGGGTCTGTGACTCCCTACTGACTGAGAAAGGGTGTTGAAACTCCTCTCCACAATCTGTTTCTTTGCCAGAACGGCTGAATATGTCTTGAGCTCTAGTACCAATAAGTGCTGCTTGATCTCTGGGCGGAGGCCCCACTGGAACCTCCTATCCTACCTGCCCTCATCTATCAATGTCTCAGGGGAGTATCGGCCCAGCTCTAGGAACTTACGAGCATATTCCGATACCGTCATGTTTCCCTGGACTAGTTGGACAAACTCTATCTCCTTTAGATGTCGGATGTGCTCGGGGAGGTACTCCGCATGAAAGGCTACTAAGAACTGCTCCCAAGTGACTTGGATAGATAGGGTAGTCTGCTTGAGCTCCTACCAATGACTTGCTTCCCCCACCAGCATGTAGGAAGCAAGGGTAACCCTCTGCTCGGGAACCACTCCTAATGTCTTGAAGGCCTTCTCTGTCTCCGCCAACCAGTACTGGGCATCTTCGAAAGAGAACTCCCCTACAAAAGTGGAAGGGTTCAGTCTCCTGTACCTCTCTACGTAGCCCGGGTCAATCAGGAAAGGAGCTGGGTCCCGTGGAAGAGGGACTGAGCCAGGCTGAGGATAGACTGGGGGGCCCTGTGGTGGCACCTGCTGATATAATGGGGGCATTGGATTCTACTGTGGCGGTGCCGGGCAGTATTGTGGTTGGGGCACCGGATTATACTGCGGTGGTGGTGCCGGGGGGTATTGTGGAGGAGCAGGCTCGTGCCGGGGTGGCTCGGGATCCGCTCGCTGTAGCGGTGGCTCAACCTGTGGTAGTGAAGGTCGGGTAACTCCCTTCTCTCCTCTCGGCATTGCTGGGCAGCAATGATCATTTCTAGCATCTCAAATATTCTGTCCATATCTTCCCGAAGTGAATCATCCCGGGCTACTCGGTTTAGTGGGGTTCTTCCTCTCCAAATCTCTCTGCACCTGCATTTCATAAGGAAGGGTTGAGTAACGATTAATCGGTTGGTATTTCTCTAAATATTCTTGTGTAAGGGACGAGTCCGAGGAATGCGGCTCTGATACCAACTGTAACGGCCCCGAAAATTAAAAAAAAATGTATATATTTATTCTAAGTGCGGAAGCGAAATAAAATAGATTATGATTAACATCCCTTACACAATAATCAAAACATATTAAAGATATGAAAGAATAAACTAACTAAAGAAAATACTATGAATGAATACTATAAGGAAAACTAATAAATCTTTAGGCTTCTACTTGCCATCTTCATGCGGAATGGGTCGGGGAACCAAGTCCTATTGATCTGAAATGGTTAAGTAAGGAATAAGCTACACTATCCCAGTAAAGATGTCACACTATCTCACTGTCACATAAGTAAAGGCTGGTAGAAAACAAAAACGACTAATGAAGCATAATTTATAACAAATTCATTTATCAATAATAAAACCCTTTATTGTCCACTTACCTCGGTGAGATTCATGAAAACAACTTATGAAAACAATAACATTATAAACATCATAAGATCATGCACACTCTGTAACATAACTTATATCATACTTTTGTATTTCAATCATCAGGTAACAAATTTCCTCTTTTATCAACTTACTAGTATCCATGGGGATCCATAGGGGTCCCCGCTACACGTGAACCATCACCTTAATTCTAGGGCCGTCCCCATACTTCGTTCGGTATGAGTGCCAAAACCATACACCTCAATACCCCGTCCGGTATGAGGGTGAAGTAGGCCGTCCCTATACCCCGTCCGGTATGAGTGTCAAAATATTTAAAGTCTCCATACCCCGTTCGATATGAGAGACCACGTTCCCGGTAGGGTTTCCAATGGACCCGGTCCATTCACCATCTCCCAGGATATCTAGTAAGGCTGTCGACTTATCCATTTATAAATTCACATACCCTTTTTATTTTTCTTAGTCTCAATTACCCAATCAATATGAATACGTAAACCAGTAACGCACACCAAACAAGGCAACACAACATCAAGTTCACCATAATAGATTAAACAGTGATTCATGCATACGAAACCATAGAATAAATAATCAAATACTATACTGCATTTAGACTGTAAAATACATCAAACAGGAACAGACTGACAAATACATCAGGTTCGAGCCACATTAGTAATTTTAATTAATTACACATATCTATTAATTCATAAAATATCGTTTTATCATTTATTAAGCTTTAATGCCATGATAGGAAATAGGGTGAGGGATCCTTACCTATTTCGGAGTCTGAAATCGAGTTCTCACTACACTTACGGGCAGTCCCTAGATTCCCTAAATTTTTTTCCGAAAACTGAAACACATTTCCGGTACCTGCACATGTCCCCAAAAACCCCAAATCAGACCCAGGGCCTATTCGACCAATTTTAGAATTTCAGCACGGCGGCTTCGCCGTGCTCTGGCGACGGTGCCGCTGCACACGGCGGTGATCTGCCTCGGGTTGGCCGTTTCTTGCCGTTTTTAGCCGAATTCAGCCAAACTTGCATTGTTTCATGTGATAAAACACCCCTAGGGCCCTCAATGGTTAAAAAATCCAGAAAACCGAGACTTACTGACGGCGGAGCTCTCGGGTGCGGCGGCTCCTCCGGCGCGAGTCGCGGTTTGGTGTTTTTGCTCCAGTCAAACTGTAGAGGAAAGGACGGTGGTCACAGTGGTATAAAAATTACATCGAACGGGAATCGGAAAGGGTCTCATTAGAGGCAAAAACTGAGGAAACCCTCGGCAGCGCCGCTGGGCTTCGGCGGTGTTTTTCGGCCAATTGGCTGGTGGTTTGGCTCCGATTTGGCCACAGGTGGGTTCAACATCGAAAACTGAGCCAAGGGGAGAAATTTTACCTCGTTTGGCAGCCGGAAAGTGCTCCAGTGCGGCGGCGGGTGGCGGTGGTCGGTTCCTCTAGTGGTTAGGTTGTCTTCTCCGACGAGGGTTCTGGCGGCTAGGGTTTGGGGTTGGGAGTGGATGAGATTATTTATAACCTTCCCCTTTTAATCTGAGCAGTCCATCACGATTTAATATGGGCCGTCCGATCGCGATTAAATTAGAAATGAATATGGGCCGTCCATCGCGATGTGATCTGGGCTGTCCGTGCGTGATCAAATCTGGGCCATCTGCACGCGTGCAATCTGGGTCGTCCGTGCGCACGGGAACGGATCTCAGCCGTCTGATCGTGCGCACGCGGATCGTCCACGTGGCCCGTTCCGCGTGGCCTTCCTGCATCAGCGTCTCTGCCCCGCGGCGTGTCCTGGTTGGTCGGAGCTGCTGACCGGGCTGCTGACGTGGCTGCTGACATAGTACAATTTTTCTAAATTGTGTTTTGACCCCTGGTTTTCGATTTTCTTTTCAAAAACACCCCTATAATCTAAATTTTCACCATTTTTTCCCAAAATTATTTTCAATTAAATTCAAAAAATAATTTTACCCATTTTTATCATTATTATTATTTTTATTTCTATTAAATTAAATTAAATTAAATTAAAATCATATAATTATTACCTAATAAATTAATTATTAAGATAAAATAAAATCAAAATAATTCTAATAATAATAAAAATAAAAAATTTGGGTGTTACAAATACAACCCTAAAGAATTAATTACACCAATTGTCCTAAAAATTTAAGTTGATTGGAGATGACTCAATCAACTAACAGTTTATGATCACTTGCTTTAAAACTCAAGTTAGTGGTACTTTAGTAATTAGAATGATATTCAACAGAATAATAATAATTTTTAAAGAATTCATTGAATCGAATATTCCAAAAGTTTAAATTAAAAAAATATTACACAATTAATTATTTATATTCTAACACATCCTTTTATGCATAAGTCTACCAAACTAAATGCATGAATCATGTGTATACCCACCAAGTTTTTTACGAATAAACGCTAGAAAACCAGAATTTTAACATGAGATTTATAGTTCTGATAGAACTCTAAAGAATTAATTAAACGAATTGTCCTAAAAATTTAAGTTGATTGGGGATACTCAATTAATTATTTAGATTGAACAACAACAACAACAATAATAATAATGTTTTTAATTTGGTGTTCAATAATAAAAATAATACCTCATGTATCGAGCTAGAAATGTAATAACTTGGAGTGTGAATCAGTCCATGGGAAACTACACTATTTGCAAAAAGAACACACACAGCTTTTTCACTATCATTAATAAATAAATTTAACTTTGATGTCACGTCCTACGTGATCAACCCAAAAACTAAATTTTATATACCATTTTATGCAATTAAGAGTTGAATGGTATAACAATGTGAAAGTGGTTATAGGATAATTAGTTGGTAAAATCAATCTAACATGTTATAAAAAAGTTCATAAACAAAGCTAATATCAATACTAAAATATATTAGGAGAAAAAAATAAACTTTTTCAACATTGCTTCTCCCACAAAAACGGTTAAAATATGAGGGGTGAAGCTTTATGCTTTTAGTCTTCAATTTAATTTGGATAAGTAGAGTGACAATTAAGATTCCACATGTAGATCTTAAACTCGAATATCTTACAAAATAATTGACAATCAATTATTTATTAGTATTGAGTGTTTTCATCCATTATATAAGCTCATGAATCACTTCCTTATTGATAGTTTTATATGTTTAAGTTGTATATGTAAGCCATAGGAATATATAATAATTATGTAATTTTGTTAATAAGATAAAATATTATTTCTAACACTATCCCTAATTAAGTTGAAAGTGGGCAAGATAAAAGCTAATGTTTATCCTAGAGAAGTTAAAAAAGATGGAAATTGAGCTTTCGATAATGTTAAGACATTGTTAATGAAATAAATTTTTTTTTTTTTAGTAAACTATTCATTTCAGGAGTACAAGGGCACATTAGATAAGTAATAGATCGTGGTTTAACCAATAAACTATCATGTTCTTGGTCATGTCTTTCATGGATAAACCTATGAATCGAGTTTAAATCTCTCATTGATAGTGCCTAAAAATGATATTGTTATCACCCATTTTTGAGTTATTAAACTTGATGATATGTTATCTAATCTGAACTATTTTTTATATTTTATTGTAGGACAGAAGATAAGAAAAAAATAAGGAAAAACAGCATAAAAAGGGGAAGAGTTCGTGAAAAGAGTCATCAGCCTAGAAATAAGCTGTGGGCAAGTCTTGGGTTCGGCAGTCAACAGGAGGTCTTACCCCAAACAACTTAGCCTTAAGCAAGGCTAAGAGTTAGGCACAACCATTGACTTAAACAAAAATGCACACTTTTTAAATATGGAAAAGATCTCATTCCAACGAAGATCTGGGGCCGAAAATCAATGAGAAATTATTTTGAAAAGCTAGGAATAAGCCAAAAATTAAGGAAAAAGATCCTTATCAACAAAAAAAAAATTCTAACCTCCTTGGGTTATAAAATCTTAGCTGCCAAGTAAGTTCATCATCTTTTTTCTTCTCGATGCAACTGACAGCAATTGCTGAGGATTTCACACTTCTTTTTCATTCTTCTTCTTCATTTCTTAACTATTCAAGAAACTCCCTTACGTTAAAAACCACAATGAGTGGTTAACTTGTTTTCTTTTCTTAGTCGAAATTTAGTAAACTCCAGTGATATATTTGTGAGATTGAATTAGTTTAATTTATTTTTATTTAAATCTTAGTATTTATTTATTTTCTGCACCTATATATAGTTGCAGTTTTGAACTCGTTTAAACAGGACCCGTTGAACGTTTGGAGATGCAGTAAATAGTTATCTGGACCTCTCAAATCTATACTTATTTAAGTAGTTTTGGTACCTAGTAGCAATCAGCACCACACTGAAGAGATAAGTAATCTAGTTGACCAGTCCATGCAGGTGAATCCGATAACTTGACTCAAGTTCTTCTAATTCTCAAGGTCGTCGACAAGTTAAATCCTGTGGGCATTCTTAGAACTGTTTGATAGCAAAAAACTAACTAATGAACATTTTTTGGTTGGTTTAGAAATAAGAAATGATTGGTTGTTGTACTATTTCCGACAGCTGTAACATGTTTGCTATAATTTAAATAAAATAAATCCTTATATCTATTATCAATTATGTTATTGGAGTTAGTTATTTCATCAACTAGAAATCTTTCTCATAATTGTTTTAGTTTCTAACTTACAGTTAAGAGTTTGTTCAATATTATTTTGCTACTGCTTATTTTATATTTTGCATATTGGATTTTACAAAACCTTCCCTTGTTTACTTTTTATTCATTGGTCAAGAAAGAAAATTATTTTCAATTCCCTATGAATTCGATCCTGCTTACCATTACTACAATCTTTTTTTATTGGTTAAATAGGAATTTATTTTTAGTGGATTCGATACCCATCAAATTTTGGTGCTGTTGCCTAGGAATTATAGCAACTAATTTGATTTTTTTCTTTTTATGACCAAATCTAATTGTGGAGAACCTCTTCTTTACGATTTGAAAATTGAGAAAACCGCAAAAAGCTTAAGGAAACAGAACCAACTAAAGAGAATAACATGTCAGCAGGACATGTCTTTTGCATACAGTAGTGTAGCCATTGAAATTGAAGCAGAAACTGAACAGATGGTCGAGGAACAAACCTTGAGGCAGTTGGCAGCACTGCTTACCAACCAGTAGCCCCACTTCATCACTTATCCAGATTTAGATGTAGCTTTTAAGTTAAAATTTGGTATAATTCACTAATTGCCCAAGTTCAGAGGTTTAAAGAATGAAAACTCGTACAAGCACCTCAAAGAATTTCTTATCATGTGCTCAAGCATGAAGCCACATGAAGTGTCCAAAGAGCAGATAAAATTGAGGATGTTTCCTTTTTTTTGGATGATGCAGCAAAGAATTGGTTGTTTTACTTGTCTTGGAACTCGATCACTATATGGACAGACAAGGTAAAGCTATTTTTAGACAGGTTTTTTCCTACTTCTAGAGCTGTCGGGATAAAGAGGGAGATATATAGGATCACGCAAAGATATTCAGAAAGTCTCCATGATTATTGGAAAAGATTCAAACATTTGTATACAAGTTGCCCACAACATGATATCTCAAAGCAATCTCTCATCACTATCTTTATGGAGGACTACTGTCCATATAAAAAAAATGTTAGATGCAGCAAGTAGTAGTGCCATATGAACAAAATAACCCGATAAACTAGAGAATTAATAGCAATGATGGCCGCAACCTCGTAGCAATTCAGGAACTCGCGAGACACCTGAACAAGGGTGAATGAGCTAAGTATTTCTTCTCTTGAATCTCAATTTTCACAACTAACTACTTTGGTGTGAAGTACGGCTACAGGTAATACACAACAAGTTCGAGTTTGTAGAATTTGTATGTAATCTGAACATCTTACAAACATGTACTCTATACTTCATGAAAATGACCAACAACATGTCTATGTCATCGGAGAATTTTTCGATCAAACACAAAGGAATATGAACAATTTTTCAACACTTATAACCTTGGATGGAGGGATCATCTTAACTTTGACTATGGACTAAGGTAAAAAAACCAATAATACCAGCCAAGATTGCACCCGCAACAACAATCAACACCTTTAAAACAAGATATCTCTCTTGAAGGAATTGTTAAATCATTTGTTACTAACATCCAATAATTTTAATAAGAAACAAGAGCCAATATTTAAAGTTTGGAGACTCAAGTGAGCTAATTAGCATTATACATGAGTAAGTTGGAATCACAAAGTAAATTACCGTCCCAAATCAAGGTCAATCCAAGAAAAAATATAAGTGCTATCACATTGAGAAGTGGTACAAAGTTGCTAGAAAATCTCAGTCGGGTAAGCCTTGGGTAAGGCTGACAAAAAAGCATAGAATTAGAAATAATTGTTGATGATAAGGCCAACAGAGCTGAGCCAGATTCTGACCAGCCAAAAATGTTCATAATCCCTCCACCATTTCCACAAAGATTTGCACAATTAAGAAAAGAAAAAGGAAATAATGAAATTTTAGAATCTTTTTGCAAAGTTGAGGTAAATATTCTTTTACTCAGTGTAATTAAGCAGGTACCTCGATATGCCAAATTTTTAAATGAGCTACACACCAACAAAAAAAAGATTGAGCTACAATAAAATGATAAATATGGGAAAAAATATTTCAACTATGATTCAACGGAAACTACCCCCCAAATATAAGGAGCAATGTATGTTTGTTATTTCTTGCGAGTTAGCTACTTTAAAAATAAAGAAAGCCATGTGTGATTTAAGAACATCAATAAATGTCATGCCTATATCCATTTATTTAAGGTTAAATACTAGTTATTTAAAAGAAACTGGTATTATAATTTAGTTAGCATATAGATCTGTTGTTTGTCTAGAAGGAGTTTTAGAGGATGTGTTCGTCAAAGTTGATAATATCATTTTTCCTATTGATTTTTTATGTGTTAGATATGGAAAATGATAAATCATTTAACCTTTTTAATATTTTTCTTGGAAGACCTATCCTTAGTACGACCAAGACGAAGATAGATGTGCACGATGGTACATTCACTATGGAATTTGATGGATAAATGGTAAAATTTAATGTTTATGATGATATGAAGTATCTTAGTGTGCACGAAGTGGATATTGTAGATCCTCTGAGTCAAGAATATTTTGATTCAGACAATGATGATAAGTTGAACATTGTGTTTTTAATGATTTTGATGTGGACAACTTAAAAATTTTAGAAGGGGATCTTGTTGCTGAAAAGAACCTACAAGATATAATGTTTAAATTGGAGACACTTAAACCTCAAATGAGCAATACATCATGTGTTAACCTTCTTATTTCTGATACAAAACATCTACCTTCAGTTTTGCAGCCACCAAAATTAGAACTTAAACTACCGTATGAACATTTGACATATGTGTTCTTGGGAGGAAAGGAGACCCTTCCGATGATAAGTTCTAACAATCTAAGCAGCTTAAATGAAAATAGACTAATTAGAGTGCTTAAAAATTGATAATGTCCAGCCTAGGACACTAAAAAAGGGCGCTCAATGGGAGGCAACTCATTTATTTTTCTCTTTCTTTCTTTCTCTTAAATTTATTAGAATTAGTGATTCTAATTTATTTACAACATTTTTCTCCAATTTAACATGAGTTCTATGGTAATAAAAATGCAGAAACAGGGAATTCAGGTGCTGGAGTAAAAAAAAAAACTAGTGCTGGAGTAAAAAAAAAACTAAACTCTGGAGCAATAAACTTTCCTCAAGTCTTGTATCAGACCCATAAGGCACGGTCGTGTGGTATCGACAAACCATTTTTGTGAAGGAGGCACGACTGTGTGCTTAAGAGACATGGTCGTGTACAATTGACCACACAAGTCTTACCCAAGGCTTGTGTTAGGACCATAAGGCACGACCGTGCGTATTTAGTCGAACACTTTCATGATGGAGACACGGTCTTGTGTCTAGAAAACACAGCTATGTCATGTCTATAACCAAGAAATTGACGAGATCCTAAGAAAGACATAACTGTATGCCTACGTGACACAACTATGTTAATGAATCACATATGCCTTATCCAAGACTTATATCATCTGACATCATGTTTGGTGGTTTTCAAAATGTGATGTTTCCTAGTGCACCCCACCTCCGAGTCAAGTAACTAGGGGAGTTAATCATCATTTTATTTTTATTTTTCATTATTTGCATCACATTAGGGATAATGTGTAGTTTAAGTGTGGGGGAGAGACATTCTGCATTCTACATTCTGCATCTTAGGTAGTTAGCTTTTCTTTTTATTATCTCATTCTAGGTTTATAGAGCTTGACTAATTTTCATCACACCACACACACACCTCCAATAATTATTAATTGCAATCTTCATAACTATCTCTATTATTTTTAAATAACTCAAATGAGATATTTCAAAAATCAAATTACACTTACCACCATCTCTTAGGAATTGCAGCTCGTTTTTCATTATTTCATACCTTGAATCGTTATATTTGATTGTGTACTTTAAGCATGACTTGTATAGGGATTGCCTATTCAAAAATTTAAATTTCTCTCATTTTTGAGTGAATGTCAATACTCACAAAGAAACCTACTACAACTTATCCAGATTTATGTGCCTAAAATTCTATGGTCCATGTCTAGGACTACAAAAAAGAAAATTAAAATTTGGATGAATAAAACAAATTAGTTAGCATGTGATGGGTGAGATAGAATATAAAATGTACTCACTACCAAAAATATGTTTGGGATGAAAGTATGAGATGGAACATAAAACGCACTCATAACACTTGAAATCGATACTAACTGAGTAACCAAATGCATTCATCACAAATTTTTGTCCTTGCATCAAAATGTTAATGACATTTCAAGTAAAAAATTAGTTATTAATAGATTTTTTGTTTTTAGCATGAACCAATTGCATGAAATTCTTATTTCTGGATAAGATTGGTGGATGTTTTACTGGTATTGGTCATTCCTCTCAATGAAACTTCTTGTG
This sequence comes from Carica papaya, assembly GCF_054855325.1. Taxonomy (NCBI): domain Eukaryota; kingdom Viridiplantae; phylum Streptophyta; class Magnoliopsida; order Brassicales; family Caricaceae; genus Carica; species Carica papaya. Next base: position 11,681,611 of record NC_142310.1, read on the forward strand.
TGATAAAATTTATAATTTTTTCCTATGTCGTGTTTGGATATTAGTCAAAGTGGTTATGCATTGGTGTGGTTCCTTAAAACTCATCCTACAAACTACAAGTTGATGATTATTTTTACAACTGATGATTGAGATATAACTGGCAAATTGTGATGAAATGATTGGGAATAGATGGGTTGTAAGTGAAGGACTGAGAGTTAGAGACTTGTATTGTGTGGTGTTTGAGGGCAAACACAAAATAACTGTGGGGGAGTTTGATAGTATCTAAAAAAGATATTATAATCACCCACTTTTGAGTTGTTAAACTTGATGGTATGTTATCTAATCTGATTTATTTTTTATATTTTGTTGTAAAATAAGAGATAAGGACGAAATAAGAAAAAATATCATGAAAAGGGAAAAAGTTCGTAAAAAGAGTCATTAGCCTAGAAACATACCTTGGGCAAGCCTTGGGTCAACAGCAGGTCTGCCCCAAACAACTTAGCCTTGGGCAAGTGGCTAAGAGTCACGCATAACAATTGACTTAAATGAAAATGCACATTTTTTAAAGCTGGAAAAGATCTCGTTCCAGCCAAGATCTGAGGTCGAAAATCAAGAAGAGTTATTTTGGAAAGCTATAGATAAGCCAAAAATCAAGGAAAATGATCTTAATAAAAAAAAAAATCTTGTCTCCTTGGGTTATAAAATCACAACTGCCAAGTAGGTTCATCATCCTTCTTCCTCCTGACGTCACTGAAAGCCACTACTGAGGATTCTGCACCTCCTTTTTATTCTCCTTCTTCATTTCTTAACAATTCAAGAAATTTTGTTATGTTAAAGACCACCATGAATGGCTAACTTGTTTTTTTTTCTTAGTTGAGATTTAGTAAACTCCATGATGTATTTATGAGATCGAATTGACTTAATTTATGTTTTATTTAAATTTTAATACTTATTTATTTTCTGTACCTATACATATTTGCAGTCTTGAATTCGTTTGAATAGGGCCCGTTGAACGTTTGGAGAGGCAGCAAACAGATGGTCGAACCTCTCAAATCCGTAATTGTTTGAATGGTTTTGGTACCTAGTAGCGATCAGTATCGCACTCAAGAGGTAAGTAATTTGGTTGACTGGTTTCACACAGATGAATCCAACAACTTAAATAAGATTCTTCTAGTTCTCAATGCCATTGATAAGTTAGATTTTGTGGACGTTCTCAGGACTATTTGAGAGCAAAAAACTAACTAATGAACATTTCTTAGTTGGTTTAGAAATAAGAAATGATTAGTTGTCGAAATATTTTCGGTATCTATAACTGGTTTGCTATAATTTAAATAAAATAAAACCTTACATATATAATCAATTACCCTACTAGAGCTAGCTATTTCATCAATTAGGAATTTTTTTTTAGTTTCTAACTTACAGCTAATAGTTAGTTCAATATTATTGTGCTTATTACTTATTTTATATTTTGCGTATTGAATTTTATAAAACTCACTCTCTTTACTTTTCTTTTATTAATCAAAGAAGAAAATTGATTCTAATTCCCTGTGGATTCAATCTTGCTTACAATTACTACAATCTTGTTCAATTAGTTAAATAAGAATTTATTTTTGGTGGATTCGACACCCATCAGTCATGAAAGACTTCTTCTCTCCTCCAACATAATATATGTTTATTGGCTATACATAAAACAGAGAGAAAGAGAGAGAGAGGGGGGAGAGAGAGGGAGAAAAAGACAAAAAAAAAAGAGAGAGAAAGTGTGTGTGTGTGAGAGAGAGAGAGAGAGAAGAAAGAAAGAGAGAGAGAGAGAGAAAAAGAGAGAAAAAGAGAAAGAAAGAGAGAGAGAGAGAGAAAGAGAAAGAGAAAGAGAAAAAGTGTGTGTGTGTGTGAGAGAGAGAGAGAGCGAGAGAAAATGTGTGCATGGGATAGAGAGAAAGAGAGAGAGTGTGTGTATGTGAGAGAGAGAGAGAGAGAATACGTGTGTGTGTGTGTGTGAAAGAGAGAGAGAGAGAGAATGCGCGCACGCGTCTGTGTATGTGAGAGAGAGAGAGAGAGAGAGAGAGAGAATGTGTGTGTGTGATAGAGAGAAAAAGATAGAGAAAGAGTGTGTGTGTGTGTGTGAAAAGGAATATTATGAGAGCTTTCTCCTTTGAGTAAAACATTATAAACCAAAAAATAACTTAAAATAATATTAAAAAACATATTAAATAATAAATATAAAATAAATATTGTAAAAATAAAACATTTAAACATTTAAATTAATTAAAAAATCAAAACATTCAATTACAATAAATTATCCAATATTATGTATCACATGGGGCAAAGTAGGAAGGGTAAGGGTGGCGCAGATATATAATTTAAGATATACCTAGCCTTGACCCATTTTGGGTTTAATTAATTTTAAATAGGCAAGTTGTCGGGTATGTAGTGTGTGGGTAAAGAAGCAAATGTCCATAAACGACTGAGGTGGGTAAGTGGTAGAAGGTTTTATCTGTAGAGTATGTGAGAGGTAATTAATTTTTTACTCAAATTTTTTTTTTATGGGGATGATGTAGGGTGGGTATACTTTCTACACATCTACTATGCGTTCATCTCTAGATGAAAGATGATTATGGATAAAGGTGTTTATCAGACAAAATCGAGGATAAAATAAGGAATAGGGGTCCACATTGAAGATTAGAACTAAAATTGACCAAAATTTAAATTTTTCTTTCAATTGGTCCATTGCTTATTCACTTTCTCTAACAAAATCTAAGACCGCAACACCCATGAAAGGCTCACTTGGGACAAGATACAAAAGATAAGATCATAAGGGTTGTGATTTAATTGTGATGACAAATTTACACTCGGTCACTGACGTAAAGGGCCACAACTTCTATTTTTAGAAGACAATAATGAATGTTCAAAAGATGAAGAAATTGAAGACTCAATGGAATCCTAACTGTTATATCACTTCATGCGCTATCAAGATAAACAACTCATATATTTTGGCCTTAGGGGTCTATTGGTTGGCACAATTGGGAACGATGGTATTTAATTGGAAGAAATTAACAATGGAATTTTAATGGGACAACAAACTCAATGATTGTGAGGGATTGATGCACAATTCGTTTAATCTATATTTATGAAAGCTATTTCTAAGGATGCCCAGTAAGGGAGCCTCATTTTTGTTATTTGCCTTTAATCTATAGTAGAACCTCTATTGCAAGATATATAGATTAAGATGAAGCAATTATTAGAGCAATATAAAGATTTTTTCCAAAAGTCTTCATAGCTTCCTACCCCCATAGAATTAGATCATCACATCAATTTGAAAGTAGACAAGTTTGTGACATATTAAAATTGGGGTTTATAAGATTTAATACTAATTCTTTTTCATCTCTTATTTTATTAGTTAAAAAAAATGGTTCATGATGTTTTTAGACTGACTATATAACACTTAATGTTGAAACCATCAAAGGTCCATTTCTAATTCATACAGTTGATGACATGCTTGATGAGCTCTATAAAACTACTTATTTCACCAAACTTGACTTGCGGTAAAGTACGAGTACATCCCATAGACATTCCTAAAACTGTCTTTTGTATTCATAACGATCATTATAAATATTTAGTCATGCCTTTTGGCCTTTGTAACGCTCAATCTACCTTTCAAGCAATTATGAATTCATATTTCTCCCATATCTCGGTAAATTTAGACCATATATTTTGAACATGTTTAAAAAGCTTTTGAAATATTAAGTTGACAGTATTTTTTTTGGTCAAAATTAGTAAATGTTCCTTTGGTCTACAAGAATTAGGGTAGTTGAGACATATTGTAACCACTCAAGGAGTTAAGGGGCCAAAACAAAATTAAAATTATGTTGAATTGGCCTACTAATGTCTCAGAGTTGCGTGTATTTTTAAGAGTTACAAGTTATTATCAAAAAATTTATCCACGACTATTTCATCATTGCATATCTTCTCACTAAGCTTCTAAGAAAGGACAACTTGGATGAACGAATGAAGCAGAAAATGCCTTCCCAAGAACTCAAAAAACCTATGAAGACTACACCAACACTTGCAATGTTGAATTTTAATGAACTATTCATCATTGAGTCAGATGCTTCAAGAGATGGTACATGAGCAGTCTTGACTCAACAAGAGAAGCCTATTGTATTCATGAGTCCAGCCCTGGGCACCACCAAATAATCATGGCAAGAGGATGCAATATCTATGCGTGTATACATTACATAATATATACGGAGCCCTCATGGGATTTTGTAACTCGTTATGTAACACCCAAACCTTTATTTATTATTTTTATTAAAATTTTATGTGATTTTATCTGATTTTAATAATTTATTCATAAGGGTGTAATTTAATTTAATTTAAATATAAATAATAATAATGATAAAAATGGTTAAAATTATTTTTTGGATTTAATTAAAAATGATTTTGGGAAAAAGGGGTGAAAATTTAGATTCTGGGGGTGTTTTTGAAAAGAAAAACGAAAATCGGGGGTCAAAACGAAATTTAGAGAAGTTGCGCCACGTCAGCAGCCCCAACCAACTAGGACAGCCCGCGTGGCAAGAACACTGACGTGGGAAGCCACGCAGGACGAGGCCACGTGGGCAATCCGCGTGCGCACGATCGGACAACCCAGATATATTCCCGCGCGCACGGACGGCTCAAATAAAAAACGCACACAGACGGCCCAGATCTCATGCGTGCGGATGGCCCAGATTGAATCACGCACGGACGACCCAGATCGCATCGCGATGGACGGTCTAGATTAAATCGTGATAGACGGCTGAGATTAAAAGGGAAAGGTTATAAATAACCTCACCCACACCCAACCCCAAACTCTTGCTGTCAGAACCCTCACCGGAGAAAACGACCCAGCCACTAGAGGAACCGGCCACCGCCACCCGACGCCGCACCGGAGGATTTTTCGACCTTCAAACGATCTAAAATTTCTCTCATTGGCTCATTTTTTGATGCTGAATCTACTTGTGGCCAAATCAGAGCCAAACCACCGACATCTCGGCCGGAAAACACTGCTGAAGCCCAGCAGCACCGTCACAGTTTTCCTCAGTTTTTGCCTCCGATGAGGCCATTCCCGGTTCTCGTTCGATCCAATATTTACACCATTGTGATCACCGTCCCTTTCTCTACAGGTTGACCGTAGCAAAACATCAAATCGCGACTCGTGCCAGAGAAGCCGCCGCACCCAAGAGCTCCGCCGCCGGTAAGTCTCGGTTATTCGTGATTTTTTGGCCCACTGAGGGCCCTACGGTTGTTTTATCGCAGGAACTAATGCAAATTTGGCCAAATTCGGCCAAAAACGGCCAACCCAAGGTGGATCGCCGCTGCGGGCGACAGTGCCATCGCCAGAGTTCCGAAAATGGCCGAGTAGGCCTTGGGACTGTTTTTGAGTTTTTTCAGGACATGTGTAGGTACCAGAAGTGTATTTCGGTTTCCGAGGAAAGAAATTCAGGGAATCTAAGGACAGCCCGTAGGCGCAGTGAGAACCCGATTTCAGACGCCAAAACAAGTAAAGATTTCTCACCCTATTTTCTATCACGGTATTAAAGCTCAATAAATAATAAAACGACATTTCATGAATTAATACATGTGTATAATTAATTAAGGTTACTAATGGAGCCCAAATCTGATGTATTTTTCGGTCAGTTGTTGTTTGATCTATTTTACAATTTTAAATGCAGTATGGTATTTGATGTATTTATTCTATAGTTTCGTATGCATGAATCACAGTTTCGTTTATTATGGTTTGAATTATTGTGAACTCGTTATTGTCTTGTTTGGTGTTCATTACTAGTTTACGTGTTTATATTTGATTGGATAATTGAGACTAAGAAAAATAGAAAAAGGTATGTGAATTGATAAATGGATGATGTGGACAGCCTAACTAGATATCTTGGGAGATGGTGGACGGACCAGATCCGTAGGGAACCCTACCGGGAACGTAGTCTCTCATATCGGATGGGATATGGAGACCTTATGTGTTTTGGCGCCCATACCAGACGGGGTATGAGGACAGCCCGTTTCACCTTCATACTGGACGGGGTATTGAGGTTTATGGTTTTGGCGTCCATACCGGACGGGGTATGAGAGCGGCCCTGGAATCAAATTATTAATGTGAATGGTTCACGTGTAGCGGAGACCCCCTATAGATCCTCATGGATACTAGTAGGCTGATAAAAGAGGAAAATTATTGTTTGATGATTGAAAAACGAGAGTTTGATATGTGTTATGTTACAAAGTGTGCATGATTTTATGATGTTTATGATATTATTGTGTTTCATAAGTTGTCTTTCATGAATCTCACCGAGGTAAGTGAACAGTAAAGGTTTTTATTATTAATAAATGAGTTTGCTATAAATTATGCTCCATTGGTCATTTTTGTTTTCTACTAACCTTTACTCCTGTGGCAGTGAGATAGTGTGATGTCTTTATTGGGTTAGTGTAGCTCATTCCTTACTTAACCATTTCAGATCAAGAGGACTTGGTTCCCGAGCCCGTCCCGCAGGAAGACGGCGAGTAGATGACTAAGGATTTCATAGATTTATTTATAGTATTCATTACTAGTGTTTATTTAAGTTAGTTTATTCTTTCATACGTTTAATATGTTTTGGTTATTGTATAAGGGATATTAATAAAAATTTTTATTTCGCTTGTGCACTTAGAATTTTTAATACATACATTTTCTTTAAATTTCTAGGGCCGTTACACGTTCAACTTGAGTTCTCGGATAATCTAATTTTGACAGTATCATTTTTTTGTTATTATAATTAATAATTATTAAAATTTAATTATCTTTGGTAAATATTTTTTAGAAAGAAAAATGAAAATATATTAATATTTGTTTGTGGATACAAATTCACTTGTTGTCATGGCCACAAGGACATATGAAGCTATATGAATTTGTGGTGATATTTGGATGATTTTAGCATATAACATTTCATCACTTTCCACTCACACAGACAAATTAGCTTGATTTCACTGCTTATATGCATTATTGCCTAGAACGCTTGTATATACATCTGTATATGTATACATATAGATAGATATGTGTTTTTTTTTTTAAATTTAATTTAAAAGGCATTGTTTAAGCAACCAACTAAAGGGAAGACAAAAGTTCTCAAAACTTCAAATATTTTTTTTACTTAAATATAATATATATTATTAAATTTATGTTAAACAGTGATTAAAACGTAAATTTAAATTATAAACCAGAATTTGAATAATTGTTAGGTTAAAGTCTTGAAAACTTTCAATGTTAGGTGACGGAATAATAAGTATTCCCAATAAATTTTATTAGTTAAGTTAATAATTAAAATATGATTCTCTATTAATATATATATATATATATGCAGAAATGATATTTATTTGCGGAATACGGGCTCACATCTCTGTAAAGTTTGTATAATTGGTTTATTTTCTTTTGTAAAACCTTGAAGTTAGTAAAAAATAATAAATTTTATAATTTATTATCATTATTTAATATTGATTTGACAACTTGATCGATATATATATATAAAGAAATTGATATTAAATGGTGATTTTGTATTTTTGATATTCGATCAAGATCACTTGAAGTGAAATTCTGCAATTTCAACTATTCATATTTCAAGTTTAACCTAATTGTAGTTATGTTGAAGGAATCATTTTTAACTTTTATTTTATAACTTAAATATAATTAAATTCACCGTACATAGAGAGATATTAGCTGCTCTTTGAAGTTCACGCACTGTCACTAATTATTACAAAATGGTATTGGACCCGCAAACGAGGAAGAGTCAAAGACTCAAAGCTAAGCTGCTGCCTGAACAACTTGCATACATATATATATATATATATATATGGCTGCACCTCTCCATATATTGTAAACTTCGTCTACTTTCATTCGCTTCTTCTGTGTGTGTACATACATATCATATATATATCTCTCTCTATAAACACACAGAGAGAGAGAGATTCATTCATAGAGGGAGAGAGAGAGATGGGTACCGTGAGTCCAAGCTCAACAGGGGTGAATGAAGGAGATGCAAAGACTGAAGAACACAAAGAGCTTGATGCCGGTGCTCTTTTTGTTCTTAAATCAAAAGGTATGTCTTCCTATACATACGTACACATATATATATATATATTAATTTGCTTTTGTTTAATTTTTTTTTTCTTTTTAGCCTGACTGAGGTTCATAAAACTGGGTGATTTTAAGTTTTTATGGACACACTAGTTTTATACATTTATTTGATAATTTTTCTAATACCTTATCATTTAAGATAAAATTTAACATATTATAAGAATTAATTTTCTTTTCATTATACGTAATCTTCTCTTCTTTTGCACGAGAAAAAGTGTTTAAAGAAATTTAATCCAATTTCACAAAGTATAATCATTTACCTACCACCACATAATTTGGCTACAGCTTAGTAATGATTAACCATGTTACTTTTTGGTGTTTGATATATAATGTTTAGATTAAATAAAATTTTAATATCAACTTTTTTGCTCTTTTCCCACTGGCGCCAATGAATATTCCTAGCACGCACTTTAAGAAATCGACCATTTGAGGTTGAAGACGTAATATTTTATTATTATTAAAAAATAAATAATATTAATTAATGAAACTTCTGCAATTATTTATAATAATGTGTCCACCTACTCTAATAATAAAAATAAATCACATATAATATTATATATATGTATACGTGGATGACATAGGATCATGGATGCACTGTGGATACCACTTGACGACGTCAATTGTTGCTCCTCCACTGTTAAGTCTGCCATTTGCTTTCACTTTTTTGGGATGGACGGCGGGAGTTTTAAGCCTCGTAGTCGGAGCTGCCGTCACCTTTTATTCTTACAACTTGTTATCTCTGGTTCTTGAACACCATGCTCAATTGGGTCATCGTCATCTTCGATTTAGAGACATGGCAACCCACATTCTAGGTAACTCATATTCTTGATCTCATTATACATACATATATATATATATATATTACAATAAATAAGTTTTATTTGTGAATTTTATTTAAAATATATATTAATCAATATAAATTATAACTTGACTCCTATATTTTTATGAAATTCTTTGGCCAAAAATTTCTGATAATGGTCCTACATATGCTCAATTATCGCATTAAGTTGCGTACATGTTTTGTTCTTTTCTTACATATTAAGTACAATGCACCCGTTTTTTATTCATGATTTTTCTCACTAATTAAATTAAAATTTTACCTAGTGATCTAAGATTCAATACAATTTTTTTCATAGTTAAATATATATATAAATAATCAAACGTATATAACTACAAGGCCTTCTATAAATATAACAACATAAAAGAGAAGGCCTAGTGTAAAATATTAAAATACTCATAAATTGAGCTAAATATAGAATTTATTTAGAACTAAACTGTTATTTTTATTTAAATTTTAATTAAATTTATATTATATTACAGCTTTAATTTTATAAAACTAAAAATTTAAACCAAACTAAACTATATTTAGAAACAATAATTAGATTTATTGTTCATTCTAACTCTTTTTTTTTTTAAAAAAAAAAAAAAAGAAAATATGAATTAATTAAATTGGTGGGGACTTGAAAATTAGTGGTTTTAGTGACTGAGCCACATTCAAAGGTGGGAACCGCTTTTCTAAGTCAGCATTAATGTCTGTTGACTCTCAGCTGTCCTTGACCGTTGACCGCTATAAAGCGTGTTGCCTGATGTGTACCAATGGCTTATTGTAAAAAATTTTAAAAGCACAAATTTTTTTTGTTATATCTTGAAGAAGAAAAATATGTGAAAATTAGTTTTTATTTTAATTTTAAATATTTAAATTTTTTTTGTGTTTATTAAATAATATTAAGGAAATTTACTATTTTTATTAAAAAAAATTATTAAAACATGTGTATTAAAAACAATTGTATAAATTCATACATACAATTAAAACACACTAACTAATTAGTGGTTTATCATTGTTTTTGGTATTTGTCGAATCAAATACATTTACAGATTGAAAAAATAATCAATTCAGTCAAGATTTAATCTATTTAATTAAAATTGATTGTCCTTTAGTGTGTTTTTCTTACCTATATTCTTTTTTTTTTCCTTATATATATAATGAAGTTGTAAAAGCTAGTATGGACCTAATCATATAACAAACTTTTAAAGACCCAGAACCTTAAACAAAATAAATATATACTATAATAGCGGAAAAAATTAAGAGTTTAGGATTTACATTCATTACATAATGAATCGGGATGCCCAATAGGATTACGAGAATGTCCATTTAAGAAAGTCTCAATAACATAATAAATAAATAAAAAAATACACTAAAATCTTATAAAGTTAACCTCCGCTGGTCAACTCTAATAGGATGCAGGAGACAGCTTTTATTCGCAACCTTCTTACAATTTAGGATTTGGATTTTCGTCTTCCGAAAATATGAAATGGTTAAATAAGAGGGATGAACTACACTAACTCAATAAGAATATCAAGCTTAACACCGATACAGAAAATTAAATATTGGTAAAAATCGTAAAACAACCAATTGATTCATTATCTCTTTTTAAATAAATTCATTTAGCATAAAAATTGTATTTTTCATACTTACCCATATGAGTTTCCAAAACCGATCAATGAAGACAATACCCAGGATAACATTTTATTATACATTTAAATGAACGATAACAGTAAACTTGCCTTCTTACTCGCTTACCAATACCTTTGGGGGTCCATAAGGATCCCCCATACGCGTGGATCCAATATCCAATTTATCATTTAATTGACTGTTCTCATATCCCATTCGATAATTGGTGTCAAACATACCACCGCCTCAATACCATGTCCGGTATGATGGTGAACTATACCTCTTAACCTCTTCTGGTATGGAATTTCTTAGCTCTGTTCGACTAAGATAATGTCCACAGTAGAGTTTTTTCTATGCACTTGGTCTGTACACTGTTCTCCAAGGTACTCAATAAACCTTCATACATATATCCACATTATTAATCAATCACCAATTACATACCAACATTTCATATTTACAGATCAATAGTAAGTTATGCAAATAAACAACATAAAAAATAAAAAAAAAACATGATTAGAACATTTGTTTCGAATAAGTCAATAGGTGAGAATAATCAGCCAAGTAATCAATGAACGAGAAAGTAATTTAAATCAATAAATAATAGCAATTTAGGTAGTATAGGAATAAATAGACAACACAACTAGGACAAATATACACTAACCGATTCTGACTCCATTGATGACTTGTAATTAAGTTAAAAATTTTAATTTTTATAAACACACTATTATTAATTATTAAAATTTAATTTACTGCAATAGGAGAAAAGAGTGAGGGATTCTTACATTAGATCGGTATTCAAAATATCGTTTTTTTCAATGCGCTTCCTAGCAGTCTTCAAGTTTCCTGAGTTTTTTCTGCAAAAATTAAAAACACATGTTACGTATTTTAAAATACCCCAAAAAGGCCAAAATGAGCACTTTTAAATTTTTCTGGCCAGTTTAGGGTTCCGGCACTGCAGTGCCATTGAGCTCCGGTGTAGGCTCCGCCGCCCACGATGACATTTTCTCTCGGCCTAGCCGTTTTTAGCCAGTTTTGGCCGGTTTTGCATGCAAAACCTGTAAAAAATAGGATTAGGGAGCCTTTTTTGGTTTGAAAAGGGAAGAACCGAAACCCTAACCAGTAGAGGAATTTTCTGGTGCGGCAGCTCCATCGTTCCTTTCTTACGGTCGGGGCTTCCCTTCAGTTAACCCGCAATAGAATGATACAAGGAACACGAAGGTCAAAAAAATGAGAGAAACGGAAAACAGGAAGGAGCTCATTGGAGGACATTTTAGGTTGCGGTCGCAATGGCTCGGTCGAGTTCTGCTCGCATTTTTTGGCTCATCTTTTGGCTTTTGGCTCCGATATGGGTGTGGGGACGTTCAAAATTCAATTTCGAACAAAAAGAGAAATTATTTTTACCTTTTCAGCATTGGTGGTGGCTTTGGTGCAGCGGCGACAGTGGCTAGTCTTCTTTTCTGGCGACTGATTCGATTTTCAGCCACCCCACTGTTTCTTCTCTGATCTTCTCTTTGGCAGCTAGGGTTAGGGTTTCTTATGAAGGGGAGTTTAAATACTCATCTTCATTAAATCTAGATCGTCCGTTCGAGGAGACGTGACCCATCCTCAACTATTTGATCGCTCTTATTTGAAAAATTAATATGTGCTGCACGATTTGTTCAAATCCAGCCGTTCGATCGCGCCTAAAGAGAAATCGGATCTGGGTCATCCGTGTGCACAAAATGCGATCTGGGTCGTTGGATCTGCTGGCACGCAAATCGCGTGCGTGGCCTCTCACATGGACGCGTGTTTATGTGTCTGCCATGCGGCGCGCGGAGACCAACCACATCGATGACATGGTAGTCCATGTGGGCAAAATTTTATTAATTTTGTTTTCGCTCCAATTTTTCAGATTTCTTTTCAACTAGGTCCTCCTTTATCTATACTTTAGTCTTGATTTTTGAAAATATTTTTAAATGCATCCCAAATCCTAATTTTCTTAAAAAATTAAAATTAAAATTATTTTAATATATTATTCCATATATATTAAATTATTTCGGGCCAAATTTTGGGGTCTGAGTGTTACAATTCTCCCCCTTTAAGAAAAAAATTTGGTCTCTCAAATTTGTCACTTTCTCACTTGTCAAACAGTTGGGTTACTGGATCCTGAAGTCTGATTTTAACTCTCAAGTGTCCTCATCGTTCAAGTGATTCTGTCATAAGATCTTGACGAATAAAATTTCTCTGTTGTGAAGCACTCTGCTCTTCCACTCGAAAACAGTTACTGGTACTTCCTCATAGGATAGATCCTCCTAAAGTGAAAGTGGCTCATGAGACAAGATATGTGAGGGGTTTGGATTGTACTTGCGTATCATAGACGCATGGAATATATTATGGACTTCAGATAGCTCTGGAGGTAGTATTAGTCTGTAAGTAAATGTACCAATCCTGTCCAGGATCTCAAACAGTCTAATTAATCGGGGGTTTAACTTTCTCCTCTTTCCAAACCTGCTGATATCCTTAAAAGGGATGGCCTTAAGGAACACTCGATCACCCTTCTCAAATTCCAAATCTCTCATACGAGTGTCTGCATAACTCTTCTGACTACTCTGGACTGCTTGGATGTTATTCTTAATTTTAATTATCTTCATTGTGGTCTCATCTATAAGGTCTGGGTTAATCAATTTTCTATCACCAACCTCTTCCCAACAGATCGACGATCTACTGGGTCGGTCGTATAATGTCTTGAATGGAGTCATGTTGATACTTGCTTGATAATTATTATTGTAGGCATACTCTATCAGGGGTAAGTGATCGTTGCAATGCCCTTCGAAATTTAGAATACAGGCCTTGAGCATATCCTCCAGTGTGCAAATAGTTCGTTCTGATTGTCCATCTGTTTGAGGGTGAAATGTTTTGCTGAGGGACAATTTTGTTCCCATTACTTGCTGAAAACTTGATCAAAACCGAGAGGTGAACTTAGGGTCCTTGTCTAATACCACTGTCACTGGAACTCCATGTGGTCTGACTATCTCCCGGATATAGATTCTTACTAGCTTGTCTAAGGGGTTGGTCATTTTGATAACCAAGAAGTGAGAGGATTTGGTGAGTCGGTCAACAATTATCTAGATTGCATCATGCCCTGAGAGTACCTTACGTAATCATGTTACAAAATTCATAGTGATATATTCCAATTTCCATTCCAGTATTGGAAACGGCTGAAGTAGTCTACTTGAACATTGATGATCTGCCTTAACCTACTGACATACAAGACACTTGCAGACAAAATCGAAAATTTTTCTTCTCATACTATTCTACCAGAATCGGAGTCGCATGCTTTGATACATCTTAGTACTTCCAGGATGTACAATAAACTTTAAACTGTAAAACTTTGTCTTGATATCCCCTTTTTATTTCACTGTCATTTGGAACACACACTCTGTCCTGAAACCTGAGCAACCTATTAGTAGAGACTCAAAATTCTCGATTTACACCTTGTTCTGTATCTTTTCCAAGAGCTACTAGAGTAGCATCAATCAGTTAGGCTTTTTTTATCCCTTGAATCAATTTAGGTTGAACAACTAAATGGGCCAAGCATGTGGCCCTTTTCAAATCGTGAACCTGTATCTGTTGCATAGCCTTTATTACCCTACATTCAAAAACTAATACGTGAGCTAACATACCCGTACTTTTTCTGCTGAGTGCGTTGGCTACCACATTGTCATTGCTTGGGTGATATAAAATCTTACAATCGTAGTCTTTGAGGAGCTCTATCCAACGCCTCTGATGCATGTTGAGATCCTTCTAAGTGAATATATACTTCAAGCTCTTATGGTCTATATAAATCTCAAAATTCTTCCCATACAAGTAGTGGTGCAACGTCTTCAAGGCGTTGATAATAATAGCAAGTTCTAAGTCATGGGTGGGGTAATTCTTTTCATGACTTTTCAACTTTCTGCACCCATAAACTATGACTTTTTCGTGCTGTATTAGAATACAGCCCAACCCTAAGTAGGAAACATTATTGTACATTGTGTATCAACCTGTCCTATTCGGTAGAGTTAAAACTAACGCGGTAGTCAATTACTTCTTAAGTTCTGTAAAGCTCATTTTATAGTCATTATTTTGCTCAAACTTGATGTTCTTCTTCGTAAACTGGGTCAAGTGGGCGGTTAGGCTTGAAAACCATTCCATAAACTTACGGTAATAATCTGTCATCCCTAAAAAGCTATGAATCTCTTTAACTGAAGTCAATTTCTCCTAACTAATTACTGTCTCAACCTTCTCGAGATTCACTGACACCCCATCCTTTGATATTATGTGCCTTAGGAAGATAGTCTGCTCAAGTTAAAATCCACACATGCTCAATTTTGTATATAGCTTCTTTTCTCAGAGAACCTGTAAAACTGGAGTCAAGTGCTGAGCGTATTCCTCTCTGTTTTTTGAATAGATCAGGATATCATCAATAAATATTATAATGAACTGATTTAAGAACTACCTGAAAACCTTATTCATCAAGTCCATAAAAATGGCTGGTGCATTGGTTAACCCAAATGGTATGAACATGAACTCATAGTGTCCATACTGGGTTTTAAAGGTCGTCTTAAGATGTTCTCTGCTATGATTTTTACCTGATGGTAATCTGAACACAAGTCAATCTTGGAGAAACCCTAAGCACCCTGTAATTGCTTGAAAAGATCATCGATCTTTGGGAGATGGTACTTGTTCTTGATTATGATCTTGTTCAACCCCCTGTAGTCAATACGTAACCTCAAGGACCCATCCCTTTTTCTTACAAATATGACTCTGGTACCCCAACTAAATATATTATATCGGATGAACTCGCTATCCTACAATTGCTTGATCTGGTTTTTCAGTTCTTCCATCTCAACATGACTCATACGGTAAAGGGCAACTGAAATGGGCTGGGTGCCATACTGAAGATCTATGGTAAATTCAACTTTCATATTCGCCGGCAGTCCGGCTAATTCATCAGGAAATACATCTGAAAATTTTCGACCATAGAAATCTTTTGAATGCAAATTTCTTAGGCTTGCCCTATACCATGTCTAGGTTGGCTTAAGCATCTTATTGGGTGAGGGTGTAGATTCTGCCTTGAATTGGAGATCTAGCCTGATTCTGATTTCGCGGGCACTTTATCACGTAGTGCTGGACACTTCCACATGTGCGGCAGGTATTGTTAAGGTGATAGTAGAGTTGGTCCCCATGATCTTTACCACAATGCTGACAAGTCATGTTGTATCTTGTTGTTGGGAACTGAGAAAAAGCTTGAGTTGTAGGCCTAAGTCTCTTATTCTGCTAAATCGGTACAGTAGGTGCTGGCCTGTAGTGTGGAACCGAGGGTCTGAAATTGCCCACTACTGGAGGAAAGATGCGAAGGTTTCTCTCTATCAGTTATGCCTTGGCTAGAACTATTGAGTAGGTGCTGAGCTCGAATACATATAGTTGTTGTTTGATCTCAAGATAGAGGCCTCACTTAAACTTTCTTGCCTTTTTGTATTCGTCCATTATGCTCTCAGGAGAATATCGGACCAACTCTAAAAATTTTTGGACATACTCAGACATTGTCATCTCACCATGGATTAGATATGCAAACTTCATCTCCTTCAAATGTCGAAGATGCTCTAGGAGATACTCTACATTGAAAGCTACTGGGAACTGTTCCTAACTGACCGAAATGGATAGGGTCACTTGCTTCAACTGCCACCAATAACCTGCCTCACCCATGAGCATGTAGGTAGCAAGTATGATCTTTTGTTTGGGAACCACCCTAAGAAATACAAATGCCTTTTTTGTCTATATTAACCAATATTCGGCATCTCTGAAAGTAGATGCCCCTACAAAAGTAGATGGGTTAAGTCTTTTGTACTTCTTAATGTAGCTTGAGTCCATCACGGGCAGAACTGGGTCCTATTGAAAAGGGACTAGACTATGCTAGGAAGTGGTTGGGTGGCCCTGTTGCGGCACCTGGTTGTATGATGGGGGCACCGGATTATACTGTGGCGGTGTCAGATGATACGATGGAGGAGCAGAGTTGTACCGGGATGGCATTGGATCTTCTCATTGTAGGGGTGGCTCATACTGTGGCAGTGATGGATGCTCAGGCAGCTCCCTCCTCTCTTTCCGAGCCTGCTGAGTATAGATAAGTCTCTCTAGTATCTCGAAGAGCCGATCGACATCCTCTCGAAGCGACCCATCCCAGACTGCCTTGTTTAGTGGGGTCTTCCTCTCCTCATATTTTTATACCTGCATTTCATATGAAAGGGTTAAGTGTCATGTATATTGAATGATTTTAATCTTTGTGCAAGGAATGGTTCCGAGGAATGCAACTCTGATATCAACTGTAAAGGCCCAAAACCTTAGAAAATGAATATATATTATAATGACGAAAGCAATTAAGAGTTTTGAGTTTACATTCCTTACATAATAAATCAGGATATCCAATAGGGGTACGAGAATATCTCTTTAAGGAAGTTTCAATAATAGAATAAATAAATAAAAGAAAATGCACTAAAATCCTATAGAGTTAACCTCTGTCGGGAAACTCTGATGGGATGCGGGGGTAGCTTTTATTTGCAACTTTTTTACTGTTCAGGATCTGAATCTTAGTTTTCTTGATATAAAATTGTTAAATAAGAGGGATGAACTACACTATTATAATAAGAATATCATGCTTAACACTGATACGAAAAACCAAATGTTGGTAAAAATTGTAAAACAACTAATGGAGCCATTATCTTTTTTTAAATAAATTCATTTAACATAAAAGTCATTATTTTCATACTTACCCTTATGAGTTTGCAAAATCGACATATGAAGATAATACATAGGATAACACTTTATTACACATTTAAATAAATGATAACAGTAAACTTACTTTCTTACCCGTTTACCACTACCTCTGGGGTCCATAGGGATCTCTGATATGCATGGACCCAATATCTAATTTATCATTTAACTAGCCATCCCCATATTTCGTTTGACAATGGGCATCAAAGATACCACCGCTTCAATACCCTGTCCGGTATGAGAGTGAACTATACATCCCAACCCTTTTCGGTACGGAATTTTTCAGCCTCGTTTAATTTAGATAATGTCCATGGTAGGGTTTTTCCTATGCACCAGGTCCGTACACCCTTCGTCAGGGTACCCGATAAACCTTTCATATATATATCTACATCGTTAACCAATCATCCATTACATACCAACATTTTATATTTACATATCAATAGTAAGTCATGCAAATAGACAGTATAAAAATCAAGAAAACCTGATTAGGATATTTGCTTCGAATTAGTCAATAGGTGAGAATAATCAACAAAACAATCAATGAACGAGAAAATAATTTAAATCAATAAATAATAGCAATTTAGGTAGTATAAGTATAAATATACAACATAGGTAGGGCAAATATACACTGACCAGTTCTGATTCCACTGGTTACATGTAATTAATTTAGCAATTTTTAATTTTTACAAAACACACCGTTATTAATTATTAAACTTTAATTTACCGTAATGGCAGAAAAGGGTAAGAGATTCTTATCCCGGATCAGTGTTCAAAACATCGTCTTTTTCATTGCACATCCTAGCGGTTCTCAGTTTTCATGGATTTTTTATTCGAAAATCAAAAATACGCTTTATATATTCCAAAATACCCCGAAAAGACCTAAATGAGCATTTTTAAATTTTTTTTCGGTCAGTTTAGGGTTTCGGTATAACGGCGCCACCGAGCTTTGGCATTGGCTCTGCCACCCACGACAATGCATGAAAACCTACAAAACCAGGGTTAGGGAGCCTCTGTTGGTCGAAAAAGAAAAGAATCAAGACCTTATCAGTAGAGGATTTTTTCGGTGCAGCAGCTCTACCGTTCCTTTCTTGTTGTTAGGGCTTCCCTTCGGCTAACCTGCAACAGAATGAGACGAGAAACATGAAGGTCAAAAAAATGAGAGAAATAGGAAGGGGCTCATCAGAGGAGATTTTGGGTCATGGCCGTGACGGCTCGGTCGAGATTCGCTCGTATTTCTTGGCTCACTCTTTGGCCTTTTAGCTCCGGTATGGGTGTGGGGAGATTCAAAATTTAATTTCAAACGAAAGGAAACCTTTTTAGCATCGGTGGTGGCTCTGGTGTGGCGACGATGATGGCCAGTTTTCTTATCCGACGACTGGTTCAATTTTTGGCCGCCCCTCTTCTTCTTCTCTGATCTTCTCTCTGGTGGCTAGGGTTAGGGTTTCCTGTGAAGGGGAGTTTAAATACCCCTCTTCATGAAATCTGGGTCGTCCGTTCGAGGAGATGTGGTCGATCCTCAGCCGTTGGATCGCTCTTATTTGAAAAATTAGTCTGGACAGCATGATCTGATCAAATCCATCCGTTCGATCACGCTTGAAGAGAAAACGGATCTTTGTTGTCCGTGCATGCCATGCGGGATGTGATCTGGGCCGTTGGATCTGCTGGCACGCTGATTGTCCGCGTGGAGGTGTGTCTGCCACGCGGCGCACAGAGATCAACCGCGCTGCTGATGTGGCAGTCAACGTGGCCAAAATTTTATTAATTTTGTTTTTACCATAATTTTTCAGATTTCATTTCAAATAGGTTCTCTCTTATTTATACTTTAACCCTATTTTTTGAAAATATTTACAAATGCATCCCAATTTTCTTAAAAAATTAAAATTAAAATTATTTTAATTTATTATTCCATATATAATAAGTTATCCTAGGCTAAATTTTGGTACCCGAGTGTTACAAAAATAGTCCATTATTCTGTAATGAAGTTGGCTTAACCATAAAAGATAACACAAAAAGCAGCAAATGGATCGACATCTAATTGAAAAATTTATCTCCCATAGAACTCGATCTCTTAAACTATTGACCTAATTTTATTGAACATATGGCAACTATCGACTTTGGAGGAAGTTATTGTTATATGAAACTAGGAAATGGGTAGACTCTATGAAGCTAAAAAAATTGAGCTTAATATCACATTTTTCCTTAACCAAGTTTCCTCTTAATCATTCTTATGAGAGAGGAACAACAAATAATCTTCTAATGTGATAATTTTGGGTTGTCAATATGATGATTATCATTAATTACTGAGAGGCTATTAATAATCAGAAGATAAGAGTTTAAGTTTGACAATGATACAATAAAGATATCAGCTAGATAAGAATCACTAACTAACTAATTCTAGATAATGACTAATTTTATTATATACATGATATTTTCATAAAATATTTACACTTATCCTTAATACTCCCCCTCAAGTTGGAGTGTTAGGATTCCAGACGCCAACTTGCTCAATAATGTATAAAACTATTGGTGTCCTAAAGCTGCATCCATATGTGTTTGGTGCAGTTCATGAAGAAATTATGACAAAATGTGCATGGAATAACATATGTAGGGGCGCATGATTGTCAGATATACTAAGCAACCAAAGAGGCAGCAATATTGGTCGAGGTCAGCTAAAAGAGGCCCATATGTTAGAGTTAAGGAATGATTTTACTCCATGGGTGTAGTGATTGGTTTGCAACAAGGAGACCAGCTGATAAAGAACCTAGGATTAACTAATGTTATCAAAAACTCCATATATACTTTAGTGTTCAGAATATTTAAACTCTCAACAAACCTTCCCTACTTGATCTGCATTCAACACGTGAATGTCAACCAAGGTAATTGAGATGATGATTTGAATTGATTAAATGACATAAGATGGAACATTGATAAATGAAATTAGTTCAATAATGATTGATAAAATGCTACAAGGATTTACCTTAATAAATTAAATCAATTCCTACTCAATAAGAAAGTTGAAAACTAAAAACTCATAATTTTTTAATTTTCAAATTTGAATGAATACAACTAAGAATTGAAGACTTATTTATAGAGTAGGTAATGTGTATTACAAGAAAATAAATCTCCTAAATTATTGTAGAAATTATAAGGAAATTAAATTTTATCTTGAATGAAAAATAATAAAAATTAAGAAAACTTTTATTAGAATAGACTAGATATGATATTCTCTTTTAAAATAAGAATATTTTAATTAATTATAGAGGAATTAAGGGAAGTCAACATGATTAATTAAGGCTGGCTATTAAAAGAGTAAAAAGGTCACTCATATCTTTCTTAAACCATGGGATTTAGTTATTTAAGGAATGATATTTGATTTTCTCTTCTTTTAAGACATCACATGGTTTAGGAAGAAGTGTTCTCTCTTAATTGATTCTCTCTTTAAAGAAATTTTTTTCCCTTTCCTTGCTCACATCACCCATTTTTTTTAATATATCCAGAATGTATTTGCGTTGACATAAGAAAAGTCTAGTGAAGTAACGGGACACCTTAATGCTGAGAAAATATTTGAGATATCCGAGGTTCTTGATTTGAAAGAAATCATTAAGAGATTTTCTGAAGGTTATACATGCTTGAGAGTTGTTCTCTACCAATATGAGATCATCAACAAATATAAGAGCTTTTAAGAAAATATCATCATTGCGATAGATAAATAAAGAGTGATTTGCATAGACTGAAGAAACTCATAGCAGCAAAAAGAAGAAGTAAGTTTAGCAAACTAATTATGGGGAGATTAATGAAGCCCATATAGAGACTTCCGCAACTAAAAAACTTTATTTGGGTGATAGCAGAAGACCTAAGAGATAAATGCATGTAAACCTTCTCATGAAGATTCTCGCACAGGAATACATTATTGACATCCATTAGATGAAAGTTCTCATCCTTTAATAGCAGGAACAACCAAGAAAACACGAACACTCACCAATTTTGCTATAAGAGCAAAAATTTCTTTGAAATCCAGGCCTTCAACCTGATCGTCATCTCGTACTACCAAATAAGATTTGTTGCGTTCAGCAGAACCATCGAAGTGATTTAATCTTATATACCCATTTACAACCAATTAGTTTCTTTCCTGGGAGAGTTCCTCAATTATTTATGTACCTATTTTTTGAAGAGCATCAATCTCGGCACGCATGGCCTCTCACCATTTAGGATATTTCATGGCCTCAAAGAAATTTTTGAGTTCAACCCCAATAGCCACAGTAGATAGAAACTTTGTATGATTTGAAGAAAATTGGTGATAAGAGACATAATTAATAAGAGGATATTGTGTACCTGAGGAATTGCTTTAAATTAGGGTGAGTAAAAAAGGGTCTACAACTCATGTGGTATGACAAACATAATCCTGGAGATGAGACAGTGGGTGGCGAACTTTATGGCCATGCCTTAGTGGCCACTCGTGCTGTTCGGGTGGAGCTGGTTGGGTATCTTGCTGGTGTGAATCTAGGGATACTGTAGGTGACTGTTTGGAAAAATCTTGAGAGGCAAGATGAAAATATGGCTGAGAGGAATGCATTGGACTGGACAACACTCCCCCTGGCAAAGAGCTTGGGTCGGCTTGATTGGGTTGTAGTTAGCTCCAGTTAGAATAGTGTGATGAAGGGCACTGGGTTGTGCGACGGACTGGGTAGGATGAGTAGAAGATGTGTATGAAAAGGTATTTTCATCAAAGACAACATCCTGAGACACAAAGACTTCATATGTTTCTAAATCAATCAATTTCTAGCCCTTTTTCCCGTGTGCGTATCCTAGAAAAATACGCCAATGACTTCGAGGTGTAAATTAATTTTTGAAACGAGATTTTTGATGAACGTAATATAAGCAACCAAAAGTCCGGAGATGGGATAAAGTAAGTAGAGAAGAGAATAATTTTTCGTGAGGGGTAAGACATTAAAAACTAAGGTAGGGATACAGTTGATCAAATATGCAGTGATAAGAATACATTCACCCTAAAATTCAATAGGAAGGCAAGCTTGAAAGAGTAAGGTTTGGGTTACCTCAAGAATATACTGATGCTTGCACTCGACATGATCATTTTATTGTGGAGTGTCAACAAGGATAGTTTGGTGGAGAATACCATGATCAGCATAATATTATTTCATATAATTAAAATTGAATTCCAACCTGTTGTCATTACGAATGATTTCACCTTTTTATCAAACTGGGTATGAATCATGATGTAAAAATTGCATAATAAAAGACTAGCCTCACTTTTATCACATTTAAATATGGACTTCGAAGATCATAATAAATAAACTCAAACATTCTTGTAGAACAACTAGTACTAATAGAAAAACTGTTTTGAGTTTGTTTTGCTTGACAACAAATATTATAAACCTTATTAGATGTAAGTAAACTTAATTTAGATATAGAAACAAAAAACATGGATAAAAGTTTAAGGGAGGGATGTCCCATTCGATGATGCCACAACTCATAAAAATCCTAGCCATGAACTACAAATGTCACCAAACTAGTGATAGGTTGGTAGAGGTAGAGCCCATTCCATAGCTCACCCAATTTAATCAGGTTCCTCATGATGCAGTTCAATAAGACACAAAGACAATGAATGAATGCCACCAAACAGTTTGAATCACAAATTAATTTTCCAACCGAAGGAAGATTGACAGTCAAGTTAGGAACATATAAAACATGAAGGAAGATAAATCCAGGTTGCAAAATAATTGAGCCCTTCTTAATTGCTGAAGTTTATTCCTCATACGGCAACCTAATTGAGGATAGAAAAATATCACGAACATTATATAGCTAAGAGATATTGCCTGCCATATGATGGGAGACTCCACTGTCAACTTTTCATTCCTCATTATCTCCAGACTTACTACAGAGACGGTTGGATGGGGTGAGTTTCAATCAAGGCAAACAGTTGGTGTATTTGCTCACTGGTGAGGTCAGAAATAGATGGGATAGACTGGGTAAGATGCATGATGTTTGCTGCTACTGAAACGACCTGGTTAGATTATGCGACATCTAATGATTCCCCATCTTTAGACATGGCATGGTGATGTAGATGGTAAACATAAAAAATGTGTGATGTAAGAGCAGCATCAACTTCGGGCTACACGTTTGGGCAAACACGAAGAAGATAGAGTAAATTAAACATTGGTGCAGAGAAGACGTGCACACAGTGGAAAAATTTTAATGAAAAAAATAAAGATCCACTTTGAGTCGCACGGTAGCTTTGATACTATGATAATTTTGTCTTGTCAGTCCGGTAATTATCACTGATTACTGAGAGGATATTAATAGAAAAAATACAAGAATTTGAGTTTGACAATGATACAATAAAATTAGATAAATAAGAATAGCTAATTAACTAATTCTAGATAATAACTAATTCTATTATGTACATGATATTTTCACAAAATATTTACACTTATTTTTAATATAATGTCAGCAGCTATTGAACTTTAGCTACAGATGTGGCGACCTACATCATGATATTCAGAGATGTTTCCACTAAATTAATTATTCTCATTACCCGTGAAGGCAAATTCCTCAAATTTTTTGGTCTTTAGATGTAACCAGATAACATGCATAGTTCAGTGTTCAAGCTTGGGAGGCTGGCACTTTTCTCTATCAATCCTTATAAGCTATATTACATGCATAATTTGTGCCCAAGAACTATTTGCTCTTCACCACCTAGTGTAGCCTATTTATATTAGACTTCATTCATACTTAAACAATTGACTATTTTATCTACTCCCACAATTTTCAGGGAATCACAAAGAGTTGTCAACTATCTTTAGGTTTCTTATTGTAAGTTCAACTTAACCTTAAAAATTTCCACCTCACTGACTATACCTTTTAGTTCCTTGCCACCCCCCTTACCATAACCGTGGACCTATTATTCCTTATGAATCCTCCCCATATGACTTTGGCCCCATAGTCTCTTCCTCAACCTAAAGAGCTCTTTACATCCGCTTTATTGACCATCGTGGCTGTAAAAGAGACCTAGGCATTAATATTTTAGGGAACAACTCAAAAAGGTCCACCTATGTTTAAAATCTCTCTATGTTAGTAATCCACTTATGACTATTAGCCTAATTGCCTCTCATGGACTATTCCAGGCCCAAACATAAAATTCTTAAATCTAAAGCCACCAATAAAATCCTCCCCCACATAAATACATAACCCTCTGCATCTTACTCTAGCTAAATTTAATTATCCTATCCTACAACAACATCTAAAGGCTTTGGAGGAGAACCCATTGACTCCTCCACAACCATGAAGATATGTTTGCCAATTATAGAGGGTTAGTTCCTCCATTTGCTGCACAAATCCTTAAGGCCCTTGTACATAAACAACAACTTTCCCTTCTTTTTTTCTTTACTTTTTTCCTGAAACAAAGCTGGATGCTGGTGGAATATATTATTTTTGTAATATGATAGACATTATGAATTTTACTTGCTGATTGACAAATGGTAATAGTGGTATTTTATGTCTAGTAGTGGTGGTCTATGGTCAGTTTTACTTGCTGATTATTTAACTATTATCTATTACACTTGATCTCATTAATGCTCTAATAAATGAACTCCCTTTTATAAACACTTGCATGTTTAATGATATGTATGATCCTCCCTTATGTTCAATCAAAACACAATCTTAGTATTCCTTGAATCATATCTGATAGAGCCACGACCTTCACTGGCTCTTAACAAGGGACTTTAATAGTACTTTACAAACCAGACTGCAGTAATTATGGGTTATGTGAAGCTACCCAAGATACCTATTCCCATATGTTTTTCTAATGTCATATATCTCGAATTCTCTTGTTACTATCGCAATGAGGATTATTGAGGCATTATACTATATATAAATGCAATAATAACTTTCTTATCCTCTAGACAACAAAAATAGTTAAATTCTATTGGCTTCATATGAAAATAAATGTTCCTATATGCATTGGTTATGCTTAACTTATTGTACTATTAGTGTAATCAAAGTAAACATCAAGGTAACCAATTCAACAAATAACAATTATCATGTCAAATGCATTCTCAATATATAACCTTGATGAGACAATTACTATATGAAAATTTCAAGCATAAACATCATTAAGACCTTAATAGTATAAAGCTTGAGGAGATCCAGGAGCTTATTTTTGCCACTTATTCACTATTGATCACGTATACATTGGAATAGTTGTTGATGAACTTCCTTCTCAACCACTGCAAGGTCGGATTTCTACCATCCAAATAATGGATCTTCCCTTAGGCACTGAGAAAGTAGCTCTTTAGGTGCTCTCCATCGTAAAAACCTTAAAATCGATGAGGTTCCTCACTAAAGAGGTGTTATGCTAGTTTTTATACCCCCTCTAACATGTAGGTTACTAGCAATTCGATGTGCCATTTAAACTATCTATTTAACCTAAGCTCATTTATTAATCCATTAATCTTAGTTTCAACCAACTCAAAACCAAGTAGCACATAGTACTACAATGGACTGTCTAATAACTATGTAAGATATATACCTAAAGTAAAAAAACCATATTGCATTATATTACACATAATAAATATTATGAGCTTTCGTTAATTTTTTTTTTAAGTTTCTCTTAATTTTTTTTTCTTTCTTTTTATTGTTGTTGCGGTTATTATTATTATTCTTATTATTTTTATCATGTACCATTAGTTGTTTTTTGTTCCTCCTATAAATGAAATAGCCCTAAAACTCATATTTTCCTATTTTTTTGCTTTTTATTCTTTCCTTTATCTTTACTGCATACGTACCTCCTCTTCAATCTCCAATATCTAGAATTGTAAAAGCCCTCTGGTCATGTTGTTGAAGATAAAATGGAGGTCAGTGAAGTGTGTTTCATGCGAGAGTATAGATCCAGATTTTGATATACATAAGTGGCTCCAAGATTTCCAGAGTATATCCCAGAAGGCTCAGAGATTTTTGATGTGAAGTTCAATTAATAAATTTTGAACCAATAGCAGCTTAGTTGCAGTTGAGGTAACAAACATCTATTCGATTTCAATTGAGGATTGTGCAAACAATTTTCATATTTTGTTATGCTAAGATATTGGATTGCCATTAAAGTATACAATATGAACAACTGCATTAGTAAATTGTTTGAATTGTTGTCTAACGACATCAGAGTATGCAAACACGTAGAGGTGAAGAGGAAATATCCCAATAGAAGCAGGTTTCACTAAAGGATTAAAACTATTAAAGTAATCAACACTAAGACTCTGGTGAAAACCCTTGCCACCAAATAGGAATTAAATATATAATCATCGGGATTTTACTTTGAGTTTGAAACCCCATTTACAACCAACCAAGTTTTACGAACTTGGATGTAATAGGACCTTTCATTTACCATTTTTATTAATGCATTTCATTTCATTCACTATAACTTGTTAATAGTGACCATTCTTCAACATATATGACATACAATAAGGTTCAAGGAAAAGAAGTTTAGAGCATTTTAAGGTGAAATTAAGCATGTATTGCGGAAAAAAATGTTGCCTGAGATAAGTCAATTAACTAAGTTAGAATTGTTAATAGAAAGTGAGGAGAAAGAGGTGAAATATTACCTAAATCTTGTTGGAGGAATGATTTATACATTAATCTAGAAGGATAGAAGTTGTTTACGTACTGATTAGAGGAGGTTGCATGCCATCATTCTGTAGATGAATAAGTTACTAGAAGACAAGTTAGTAAGATGAGATTGAACTTCTATAGGCCTTTGGGAGGGAGACAAGTTACAAAGAGGTGAAATATTACCTAAAATCTTATTGGAGGAATGATTTATGCATTAATCTAAATGGGTAGAAGTTGTTGATGTACTAATTAGTGGAAGTTGGGTGCCATTATTTTATAGATGAGTAAGTTACTAGGAGACAGGTTAGTAAGATAAGGTCGAACTTTTATAGACCGTCGGGAGGGGGAACTAGTGAAGCCTTGGAATTGAGTTTATTAAACACCAAATCCATATAAAAGTAGGCTTTTCATTTGATAAGTACAAATCGTTTATTACAACTTAGATGTTCAGAATACCCAAGGAATATGCATCATTAAGATCTTGGTTATACTTTGTGATTTAAATATGGCTGTAACCTTATGTAGCACAGACACCTAAAATTTTTTATTTAATTTAGTTGGGTAACTACAAAGAGAAGCTTAAAAGGTGACCACCACAAAAAACTTGAGTTAAGAGTCTTCTAATGAGATATATGGCTCTTTGAAAGACATTCATTCAAAAATGATATGGAACATTTTCTGGAGGGAAAATATTACCCAAAGCCTTGTAAGAGGAATAATTTGCAAACAGGTCTAAAAAGGCTAAAGGTATTGATGTACTAAATGGAGATGAACCACCATCATTTGTAGACATGAAAAAATGACTAGGAGACAAGTTAAAAGATGAGACTAGACTCACCATATACCTTGGGGAGGGATAAATAGTGAGCCTTGGAACTAAGTTTATTAAACACCAAACATTTATAAATGTAGACTTTTCCTTTGACAAGTTTAAAAGCTCAATAGAACTTTAATGCTGAGAATATCTATGGAATATGAACCATTGAGATTTTGATTTTGGTTTGTGGTTAGTGTATGGATATAATATTACATAACGTAGACACCTAAAAAATTCTTAGTTTAAATTAGTATGGGAGAATTACAAAGAGAAGCTCGAGAAGTGATGTGATGTGAAGAACTTGAATCAATAGTCTGCTTGCGAAATATACAGCACTTTAAAAGATATTCATTCATAAATTAGACAGAAGTAAGGTCTCATGAAGCATGTTTACATAATCTTAACAACATAGTGATAACGAACTCCATTGAAGCAGCTGATTTTAAAGAGTCTGACAGGGTATTTGAAATGTGATATACCACTAAATACATGTGTTTTCTCACTAACCACAAACATCAAAATGTATAACTTTAACATGAGTTAAAAATAGTTTTTCAATCGGAAGCTAAAACTGGGTGAAGAGAGAGTAAACGTTAGTTTTTTATAAGAGTATAGAACTAGATGTGTTTATTGTGATGACTGATGAAGATAACATAATATAAATGAAATTTTTTTTATAGGGCTTAGGGGAGCCGACCTTTAAACATTATAATAAATTAGCTCAAAATATTGTGAGCTTGGAATGTAAGAGACACCAAAAGAGTACTGGTATGCTTTATTACAATAGCAACAATTACAACTAGAAAAGAAATGGACAAAGAAGATAAATATAAACTATTCACCTCATCATTAATGATCTTTTGGGAAGAATAACTAGCTGATTATGCCAAATAAATGTTGACATGTGATGCTAAAGCTTGATAAGGACTAGAAAAATTGGAGATATTTAGACATCATAAACATTCTATCTTCGAGTCTTGATCGCCCAATCATGTACAAACCCTTGATCTAAAAATATTTAGGAAAAAATTCCTTTTTATAGTTTTGTAGAACTTCACCACAAAATTATGTTTTTATCATAGAAGGTACAAAAAAAGTTAGGTAATAGTGGAAAGACGAGTAGAAACAATGTTTCCCACAGAAAAAACTTGAGGCATCATAATTTGATAAATGGACATATTCTTCTAATAACATGGGTGCTCAAACTATAATCCATCAACTAAGATTTCTTTGATTTAGCTCCAAGTTTTCGTAATTTGCTATAGGGGGAGAATTGGAATTAAAGAATCGCTTTGTCTTTTTAATATATATATATATTTTATATTTTAAACATTCAAAATGATCAAACTATCTCTTTATTTTTTGCATTCTTCCCATTATCTTTTCATTTCATTTTACTCATATTTAAATTCATCATGCTTTAGTGACCCATATAATTCACATGAAAAGACTTATGTTTAAGTAGTTATTGTGTTTCGCACAGAAGTTAGTATGATTAGCACAAACTTTCAAAAGCACTTGTATTTAATGAAGAAGATAAAGGCAAGGAGCCTGTCGAAGTTGAGAAACGTAAAAAACTGTTATGTTTTCATAAGAGTATAGATGTTGAGCTTATTTATGATCTATCATTGCCTAAAAAAAGTACCATCAAAGTTTATGCAATGAGAAACCTAAACTAATAATTGGGTTCAATGATGTTTAACTAAAGAATGAAGTTCAAGTTAAAAATTGGTCAATATGTTGATTGTATCATACCATCATGATTTCACACTCTTAAATGGTTACATATTTCCAAAATATTTGTTTTTGAAGAAAAATAATCGTACACAGAGTTCATTAATTTTTTATAAAAAAGCTCATAGATCAATGTTTTAATTATTTGTCTCTTCAAGACTCTGTGAACGAGTTTTCTCCAAAGAGGAAAGAATGATACATAATGGGTTACCTTTAAATTATCTAAATTGATTATAAATTGTAATTCTTTTATATATAAAATTATTATATTATTTAGAAGTCAATTATTAGTTTTAGTAATTTTAGAATGTTAGTTTTTTTGTTTGTTTTAATATTTTTTATTTGTATTAGGATTAATATTTCCTGATCTTTTTAATATTAATATTCTTTTTTATTAGTAGTTGTATTCCTAAATTATTTTTGTTATTTTCTGATCTAATTAGAAGAGACTTTCCTAAGACTCCATAATACGATTATAATCTTTTGATAAAAGCAATCAGTTATTCAATAAAATAATTTCATAGTTTCTTAAATTTTTAGTTGTGTGGTGCAATCAGACCCGTAAATGTGATATTTAAGATTTTCTTAATGTAATGTAAAAGAACACTAGATACACTAGAGTAATGTCTAAGTTTGTTTATTCACAAATTCCTACATTCAGTATAATATATATGAATGTAGTTTGACTTCATTTATTGGGGGTATTACAAGAAAAAACTCTATTATATTTTACCAATAGTATCAAATTACTTCTCGACAATTTACTTTATTAAAATAACTGTTTACATTTTGAATTTGTGCCCAATTAGTACTTTAAACAAAAATAAAGCAGTTAACTTTACCAAATTCTTCTTCTTCTTCTTCTAACCATAATCAACGGTTTCTTTGCCCTCCCTTCTTCTTTATCTTTTTTTTTTTTTTCTTTTTCTTGTTTCTTTTAGCTTCCTCCGCTTGATCAGCTTATCTCCATCATTTGTAGTTTGCTTTGGCATAAATAAATGAGACAAAAAAATGGAGAAAAGTTGATCGGGTGGAGGAAGGCACAAGGAAAAAGAAGCCCTTTGGAGATAATGGAATTTTATATAGAATATTTACAAAAATTAATTCCTGTTCAGTTACTTTTAATAAACCCAAATTAATGTTGTGACTTAAAAATGTTACAGGGCGGAGATGGGGTCGGTATTATGTTGGGCCAATTCAGTTCATGGTCTGCTACGGTGCTGTTATTGCTTCCACCCTCTTAGGAGGACAATGCATGAAGGTTAGACCTATATATATATGTAATATAATAATATATGTATATGTATATGTTGTTTTGAGCTGAAAGACAAACATGGTTGGTTGTTTTTGGCAGGCCATTTACTTATTATCACAGCCCCAAGGAGACATGAAGCTTTATGAATTTGTTGTGGTATTTGGATGTTTTATGTTGATTCTAGCCCAGATCCCATCTTTCCACTCCTTGAGACACATCAACTTCATTTCACTGCTTCTATGCCT
This sequence comes from Carica papaya, assembly GCF_054855325.1. Lineage (NCBI taxonomy): Eukaryota > Viridiplantae > Streptophyta > Magnoliopsida > Brassicales > Caricaceae > Carica > Carica papaya. The sequence goes on from NC_142310.1 coordinate 11,712,649, forward strand.
TGCTTACAGCACCTGCTCAACTGCTGCCTCCATTTTTATAGGTATAATATATATATATATATTAACCAACCACTATAAATTCTTTAATAAAATTTTAATATAGAATTGAATATGAATTTGTTGAGTTGTATTTTGTCAGGAAATTCTTCCAATGCCCCGCCAAAGGATTATACCATAAATGGCAATACTGAAGGTCGTGTTTTTGGGATATTCAACGCCATTGCTATCATTGCCACAACATTTGGAAATGGAATCATTCCAGAAATTCAGGTTTGAGTTTGTTCAATTAACATTTCTAATGAGTTTTATGTTTCATAACATGTTTTACTGTGGCAGGTATTAGATCATTAAAAAAATAAAAATCATATCTTTTTAGACTACTCTTTGAGGTAGGATTTACTTATTGCTAGATGATGATACACACAATAATCATTGAAAATGTTTCTCCAAATCAAATACTTTCTTCACCTAATTGATTTATATGAACAACCCTAGAGGCAGTCTCTCCCCAACCCACTAATCTTTCCTACCATCCCAACCTTAATTAGTCTAGTAGAGTTTAGGACATACATCTCTAAGCAATGAAGAATCTATAATATAATACAAGCAAATTCGAAGTGAATTTGTGCCCTTCAAGTATCTCAACACCCTCTTAGCAGCACCTCAATGCAATTTGCTAGGTTTTGCATAAATCGTGACAAAATACTAGTAGCTGGTGAAATATCTTACCAAAATATTTGTCAGATAAAGCAAACTTCCAATGACAGTACAATAGACATTACCATCTACTTTTTCTTCTTCATTATTCAAACTGACTTGTTTGTTTCTAATCATGGTGAGTGTTTGTTGGCTTGAACTCCTGCATTTTACACCTTTCAAGAAGATTATTAATATATTTTTCTTGTGAAACGAAAATCCCTTCATCACATTGCTTCACTTCTAACCCGAGAAAGTAATTCATCATTCCCAAGTCAGTCATTTCAAATCCAGATATCATAAGTTTTTTAAATTCATCAATTGATAAAGCACTACTACAGTTGTAGACCAAATCATCCATATAAAGACACAAAATCAATAATTCATCACCTCTTTTAGCCTTGACATGTAAAATGGGCTTACTTGTGCTTTTGTTGAAATGTTTATTGACCCTCTCATACTAGGTCTGTAGGGCTTGCTTTAGGCATACAATACTTTCTTTAAACGGTATACTTTATTCTCTTGACCTGCCACTTCATAGCCTTTTACACGTTGTATATACACTTACTTCATCGAAACACCATTAAGAAGGCTGATTTTACATCAAATTGCTAGACATTCCATTTACTTTGGGTCGCTACTGCCACAAGCGTGCATTATAATATCAAATCTTGCCACTGGAGCAAATGTCTCATCAAAATCCATACCTTTGTGCTGCATATAACCATGAGCAACCAGCCTGTCTTTATATTTCTGGACTGACCCATCTGATCTGTATTTTGTCTTGTAAATCTATTTCAAGCCAACTATTTGTGCTCCATTTGAAAGATTAGTTAGCTCCCATGTCTTGTTTCTCTCTAGGACCTTCATTTCTTCATTCATTGTAACTTGGCCTCTTGCACATGTACAATTTGACATCTCTCCGTTATTGCATAAATTGCTGCCGAACTTCATCTTTTTTTGTGGCAGAGTTTCTGAAAAATAAGAAGAGCCAGAACATGTTGGACTTCATGAATTAAGTGAGTTGGTTGTGATGGATTATGGTGATGAAAGAGTGGAGTCATCATTGTTGTCATCACCAAGCATTAACAGATTTTCTCCTTGATCATCATCTTCTAAAGAAAGACCTTGACAATATTATATCTCATCCCATTTCAAAGCATTTTTCTCATCAAATAGATCATCTAAACTGATTAGTAACTTCTCGGCAAGAGGATTATAAAATTGATAGCTTTTAGTTTCAACACATCAAGCTTTGTTCTTTTTTGAGGAGCATGCACATGTGCGATAGAACCAAAAACCTTAAAATGAGTTATCTTAGGCTTCCATCTGTACCATACTTCAAAGGAGTTTGATAAGACAATGCAATTGTAGGACTTAGATTGAGAATATAAGCTGTTGTTGGAATTTTTTTTAAAATAAAAAAAATATAAATTTTCATTGACTTCACTCACCCTCTACATTTAACAACTTAAAAGTGATTTTAAATAGGCGTACATTGAATTCAAATTTACTAAAAATAATTTATCATAATCTAAAAAATAAATATAAATTAAATTTTTAAAACAATAAATTTTAACTAATAAAATAATTTTTTTTAAATAAATATATTTTAAATCTAAATAAAGATAAATCCTATTTAAATTCAAACTAATAAATAAAATAAATTATAATTTTTACATTTATCTTCAAAAATTTCTTTTAATGTAGAAATTATAATAACTAAATTTATTTTGTTAGAGCACTTCTCTCTAATATTTTTTGTTTGATTTTCATATTTTGAAGTACTTCTCTTCAATTGTTGATGCGTTTCTCACCAACCTCTGATTATTAATGCACTTCTCGTCAATTTTTAATTGTTTGATGTACTTCTCATCAAAATTTTTTGGAGCTCTTCTCTTCAGATTTTAAAGAATTTCTTCTTCTTCTTCAATAATATTTGTTTACTCATTCTTCAACCTGCAATTTTTTTGTATATGTCCAAATCTTTTATAATAAAAATATTGTGATTTACTTTTATGCCAACAATCTTTTTATCATGATTATTTTTCTTGTGTACTCCGCACGGTAGAAATTTTCTTCTCTTTGATATTGATGAAGACTTATTTGACATTGTAGCGATGAAAACTCCCTCAATTATTTTTCCATCTCTCATTGTTCTTCTTTGCTCCACGACTTGCAAATCATTACTTAATTCTGCAATTATAATTTTAGATAGATTTTTAAAATTTTCAAGTAATGAAATTTTTGACTCAAACTTTTCTGGTAAGCTCACAAATTTTTTTCAATAATTCTATTGTTGAAAAACTCTTCACCAAATAATCTAATTTTGTTAATAATTGTCACGAGCTTGTTAACATACTTCTTGATTCCTTTTGATTCTTTCATCCTTTGAATATCAAATTTTCTCTTAAAATTCAAAACTTGCATCAATCTGGCTTGGTTATTGCCTAAATACTCAAATTTAAGCAAATTTCATATCTTTTTTGAAGTTTCACAAGTTATGATACTAGTGAAAATCATTTCAAAAACTAAAGAGTACAAGCAAGTCTTTACTTTGTACGTCTTGGATTTTTCTTCATTATGACTCTTTACTTGAGCTGCAATTAGATAAGATGACAATGGTGGGAGTTTGCCATCATTTTCAATCATATCCCACAAATCAAAAGATTATAGATATGTTTGTATTTTCACAGCTCATAATTAATAATTTTCTCCTGTGAAAATGGGAGGTGAAGATAAAGGAAAGGTGTTTGAAGTCATATTTGATGTATGAGACTTGCTTGCTTTCTCTCTATATTTTTTTTTTCTCACATATCCTTGACCAACAAAGCTCTGACACTACTTATTATAATTTTTTTTAGGATGAAAAAAATCTAAATTTTCATTAACTTCACTCACTATCTACATTTAACAACTTAAAGTACTTTTAAATAGATTTACATCGAATTCAAATTTGATAAAAATAATATATCATAATTTAAAAGATAAATATAAATTAAATCTCTTAAAAAATAAACTTCAATTAATAATATGATTTTTTTAAAATAAATATATTATAAATCTAACTAAAGATGAATTATATTTGAATTCAACTAATAAATAAAATAAATTATAATTTCTACATTTATCTTCAACAGTTGCTGTGTGAATTGTTTCAGCCCAATATTTTTTGATAAATTCTTTAATTTGAGCATCTACCATCTCCAAAAGACTTATATTCTTCGGTTTTGCGATTTAATTTTGTTATGAAGTGTAACTGGGTGTCAATTGTTTCTTAGTATCCGATTCAGTGCAAAATTTGTCAAATTTCTCCGAGACAAATTCATCTCTACAATCTGTCAGCAACACTTCCATGGGCTGCCTACTTTGCTTCTCAACAGAGGGCTTGAATTTTTTAAAAATTGATGATGCATCTGATTTTTTTTTAACAAAATAGATTCAAGTCATTCGACTAAAATCATCAATAAAAACATTAAAATATTTGCTGCCATTTAGTAAAAGAGTGCTTATTGGGCCACACGTATCTGCATGTATAACTCAGCTGGTGTTGTAGCTCTTGTTGACTTTTCTTTAGGAAAGAAATCTCAATGTTGTTTTCCAGTTACACAACTTTCACAAACACCATCAGCATGCTTGAAAGGCAAGCCAGTCATCAAATTTTATTTATGCAACACACTCAACCTTTTAAAACTTAGATGCTCATATCTATGATGTTATGGTAGTTTTCATCATGCAGAGTCTTCAATGCAAATTTGATACAATAATCTTGGCTTGAAGGAAATAATTTATTCTTAACCGCCGATACTTTAGCCAAGGGATGCTTTTTAGACTTGTCTTTATAGACGTAACATATTTAGTCTTCAAAGACAAATGAAACACTATCTAAAAAGAATTATCCCACACAGAACAAGTTTGAATCTCAATCAAGTACATTTTTTTAAAATAAAAGTGTAGTATAATATTAATATTAACATAGATAATAAAGAGGTACCGTTCGTATACAAAATAATTATAAATCAATCAAATGGTCAATGACATTCTCCAAATCATCTAAACCATTTATATCATAACACGAAATCGTAAAACCAAAAGTATTGATCTATTTATCTTTAATGCTAATAAAATCTTCTCAATCCTCTCAATCGTTTTCGCATTTCTTTCCTTTCAAACTACCCAAAAAAAAGAGGTACTAAAAGTAATTTACTTTTCTTTTTACACACACCCACCCAAGCTCACATCTCATTTCTCACGGATTTGGCCATGACCCAATTCAATCCTAAAAGGCCATATACCATAAACCAAATACTAAATCAAGCACATAAAGTAGGTTTTTAATGAAATCTAAACCACAAGAATTTATCTTAATAGTACATTTTCTTTGAGCCTTTCAAACTGTTCTATTGCTTATAGCCACTCAATTATTTATCAACTTATCAAGAGTAGGGCATCCACTATCTACATACCACACATTTGAAGCACATTCTTAACCAGAATAACATTCTTTTTTAACAAATTCTTTAACGAACTAACATGCAAGGAATAAACTTTTAGTTTCATTCTTTTTTCTTCTCTTTAAAAAATTTGGCTTGTTTTTGTTTAAGGCAACAATATCTATCTATATGACTGTACCTTTTACAATAGTGATGTTGCTTTGGGCTTCCGTTTTCACTTCTTTCAGCTCCTTTTGAATTCTGATTATTACTGTCGAACTGTTCTTCTTTTCCTTTTCTTCTGTGTTGAAAGAATTTTCCACCATGACCCTTCTTATAGGTACAATTGTTGGTTGATTCACCAAAATTAGCTTTATTTTTGTTTTGAGACAGCCACATCTTTTTTTTTTTTTTTGAGATAAAAGTGTAGTATAATAAACATCAGTACCAAGGGGATACCACCATGTACAAATCATTTACATTTCAATTAGTTGATCAATGATATCCTTAAAATCTTCTAAATTATTTATATCATGACCAATAAATATATATCCATGTTCGACGTAAGGATTTCATTTATAATAGAAATCTATTTGAAATAAAGCTCCGAACAGAGAGGTGGCAGAATACATATAGAAAATCGACATATATGCGGTTTAGGATTGTTTTTTAAATTCTGTGTTTAGAGTTTGTTTTTTGTTAGAATTCGAATTATATTTTTTGAATAGGACTCTAATTTAATTCTATGTTTAAATACCACTTCAAATCAATCAATAAATGATAGTTCATTCATCCCAAAAATTTATGCAGTTTAAGAGAAACAAGAAAACAGAGAACTCTGAATACACATACTCTGTTTTCTTGCCCTCTCTCTCTCTAAACTCTCTCTAAAATTACAATAAAAATTGTGATAGTTTGTTGATTAAAAATCTACAAGTGGTATCAGAGCTGTATGATCTAAAGGGATTTGTGAGAAGAAATAAAAAAAAACAAAATACAACATGGCAACAAACCCGACTGGCATACTAAATCCTCCTCTATTTACAGGAGAAAATTATCACGTATGGGCAATAAAGATGGAGACTCCACCGAAGGAGCACTAGTAGCTATACAAAGCAGAAGCAAAAATCAAGGCAGAAGAAGAGGAGGAAGAAGAAATCAAGATGATCAAGTCACATGATCAAGACAAAATTCAAACAAACACAACAATAAGCAAGAAAAGGGATTACAAAACTGCAGAATATGTACTCGCAATAACCACCTAGAACAAGACTGCTGGTATAAAGGGAAGAACCCGATCAAGTGTAATTACTGCAAGAAGGCAGACACGTCAAAAAGGTATACTAATGGAAGAAAAAATATGAAGGGAACACAGCTGCTTCTTCTACTCAAAGCAGTCTCAACAAGAAGTAAACTATACCGAAGAAACCGAAAGAGATGAGCAGATGTTTATGGCACTCAGCGAGCAATCAGAGGAAGTTGACACTCACTAGATAATTGACAGTGGTTGTACAAGCCACATGTGCAAAAACAAAAGAATATTTTCTAATCTTAACAAGGATACAAAACTCAACATAACTCTAGGTGATGGAAACGCATTAAGAGCATAAGGAAAAGGAAGCATTGCAGTAACCACGAGCTAAGGAAAAAGAGTCATACCTGACGTCCTGTATATGCCTGGCCTGAGGCAAAATCTGTTAAGTGTGAGCCAAATAATCAGAAGGGGATACACCGTGGTCTTCAAGGAAAATTCATACTCCATAAAAGACTCACATGGATATAAAATTGCGAACATTCCAATGATCAACAGAAGCTTCACCTTGAAGCTGCAAGGAGCTGAAGAAAAACTAAGGTGCGCCACTCAAAACGACACCATTCTATGGCATCAAAGATTTGGACATGTACATCTTGAAGCCCTCAAGAAGATGAACTTATTAAAATTGAGTCTAGATCTCCCTGAAATCATAGGAGAAAACTGGATATGCCAAATCTGCCAATTTGGGAAGATGCACAGACAACCCTTCCCTTCAAAGTCTTCCTAGAGAGCAAATACCAAGCTTGAATTGATCCACAAAGACATCTGTGGTCTTATGAGCACAGAGTCACTAAGAAATAATAGGTATTTCATCCTGTTTATTGATGATCACTCCACAATGACATGGATCTACTTCATAAAAACAAAGAATGAAGCTCCGGAAAAATTCAAGGAGTTCAAAGCTGAAACAGAAGCAGAAAATGGAATGAAGCTGAAGTGTTTGAGGTCAGATAATGGTCTGGAGTTCACTTCAATAGAGTTCAAGGATTTCTATATTAAAGAAGGCATAAAACGACGGCTTACAGCCCCCTACTCTCCACAGCAAAATGGAGTATCAGAAAGAAAGAACAGAACTGTAGTTAAGATGGCAAGAAGCTTACTCAAGGATAAACAGTTGCCTCTGCAATTTTGGTGTGAATCCATGAACACTTTTGTATACTTGTTAAACTGACTTCCCTCTCGGGCTGTTGAGGGAAAGACCTCATATGAATGCTGGAGTGGAAGGAAGCCGGCTACAAGGCATCTACGGGTGTTTGGTTCCATCTGCTACTGTTATACAGCAGAAAAGAAAAGGAAGAAGCTGGATGACAAAGCAGAAATTTGTATCTTTTTGGGTTATAGTACAGAAACAAAAGGATACAGGGTCTTCAATCCAAAGACTAAAAAGGTTATGACCAGAAGAGATATGGTAATTGATGAAGCATCTCACTGGGATTGGAAAGATGAAAAGATAATTCCTGATGATATAAGTTCTACTTCAAAACAAGCTCAAGAAGAAAATGAAGAAATGAATAATCAAGAGTCAGAAAAATCACCAAATAAAAAGACAAGAAGCTTATATGACATCTATGCTCAATGCAACATTGCTGTTGCAGAGCCAACAACTTTTGAAGAAGCTGTTCAACACGAGGTTTGGAGAAAAGCTATGGAAGAAGAATTGAACATGATCAAGAAAAATGCCACTTGGTTTCCTGTTCCCAAACCAAAAGGTAAAAATGCAATCGGAGTTAAATAGGACTTCCAGCTCAAAATGAACCCAGACGGCTCAATCAATAAATACAAAGCACGCCTGGTAGTGAAAGGTTATGCTCAATTACCGGGAGTGGATTTTGGGGAGACATTTACCCCAGTAGCAAGACATGAAATGATAAGGTTTCTGCTTGCTGTGACAGCACAAAGAGGTTGGCATGTCTTGCACCTTGATGTAAAACTTGCCTTTTTAAATGGTGAATTGGAAGAGGATATATTTTTCCAGCAACCGATAGGATTTGAAGTAGAAGAGAAAGCTGATTGTGTGTATAAATTACATAAAGCACTGTATGGTTTGAAGCAAGCTCCCAGAGCATGGTATGGCAAAATTGATGCATACCTACTCCACTGTGGGTTTAAAAGAAGTAAGAACGAAGCAACCCTATATGTCAAACACCTAAAGGATGGAAAAATAGTCATCATATCACTGTATGTTGATGATATTCTCATCACTGGAAATGATGAACAAAGAATGGAGGAACTCAGAACACAACTAGACCAGGAATTTGAGATGTCAAACTTTGGGAGAGCAACTTATTTTCTGGGAATGAAGATCGCGCAATCTGAGAAAGGGATCTTTATATCACAAAAGAAGTATGCGAGGGAATTGCTCAAAAAATTCAAGCTTGAAAATTACAAAGCCATATCTACCCCTCTCATACCACATATTAAACTCTCAAAAGCTGAAGAAGAAGAAAGAGTGAATGAGAAAGAGTTCAGGAGTAAAATTGACAGCTTACTCTACCTAACTGCCACTTGACCAGATCTAACTTATGCAACCAGCCTGTTATCTCGGTTTATGAATTCACCAAGACAATCACACATGGCAGCAGTTAAACATATCCTAAGATATGTAAGAGGAACCACTGATCTGGGGATCCATTTTCAAGCTCACACAGAAGGAGAGCTTCTAGGATATACGGACAGTGACTGGGCAGGATGTGTGGAGGATGCTAAAAGCACATCGGGGTATGTTTTTTCACTTGGTTCTGGTGCGTTTTCATGGTCGTTAAAGAAGCAAGAAATTGTTGCACAGTCATCCGCCGAAGCTGAATACATAGCAGCAGCAGGAGCAGTAAATCAAGCTCAATGGTTAAGAAAAATACTAGATGATTTACAGATGCTTTTCACTGAACCTACGGTCCTCTACATCGACAATAAATCAGCAATCACCATTGCAAAAAATCCAATGTTGCATGGAAAAACTAAGCATATAAATGTTAAGTTCCACGCTATAAAGGAAGCAGAAAAAGAGAAAGAAGTAAGCCTAGTACACTGTGCAACAGAAGATCAAGCAGCAGACATTTTTACCAAGTCCTTGCTGAAACGCAAATTTGAAGAACTAAGGAAAATGTTGGGATGAATAAAATCCTTAAGGAGGAGTGTTCAACGTAAAGATTTCATTTATAATAGAAATCTATTTAAAATAAAGCTCCGAACAGAGAGGTGGCAGAATACATATAGAAAACCGACATATATGCGGTTTAGGATTATTTTTTAAATTTTGTGTTTAGAGTTTGTTTTTTGTTAGAATTCGAATTATGTTTTTTGAGTAGGACTCTAATTTAATTATGTGTTTAAATATCACTTCAAATCAATCAATCAATGATAGTTCTTTCCTCCCAAAAATTTCTGTAGTTTAAGAGAAACAAGAAAATAGAGAACTTTGAATGCACATACTCTGTTTTCTTGCCCTCTCTCTCTAAACTCTTTCTCTAAAATTAAAGCAAAAAATTGTGATAGTTTTTTGATTAAAAATCTACAATCCAAATGTATGAAACCATAAATCCTTAATATTAGCAAAAATTTTTTCAACCCCCTCAAAAGATCTTGCATTCCTCTCCTTTTACACCACCCAAAAGATCGAGGAGGAGATAAGAGATGGGTGCTTTTTCTTTTTGCACAGCCTCACCCACGCCTGTATTTCATCTTTAACAGAGCTCGCCAGTACCCACTGTATCTCCAACAGCCCGTAGATCATGGTCCATAAGCTATACACCACTGGGCACCACAGTAATAGGTTGCATGATTCTGCACTTGATTTACACATAAGGCAACGATTTACCATGTACCAGCCCCTTTTCACCAGCATGTCAGTTATCAAAATGCTGCCCTTGCATGCTTACCATGCAAAGAATGCTATTCCAGGTGGTATATTTCTTTTCCAAATCTGTTTGAAAAGGAATTCAGGCTGACCACTGATCACCCCATTACTTAGCTGTCTGTAGAATGATTTTACTGTAAATGAGCCATTGTTTTCAAGCTTCCAATACCTTTGATCCAGCTGGTTGCCCAGTTTCAAGTGGCACACATAAAACAATAATTTTTGATATTAATCCACTTCCCAGTCATTCAAGTTCCTTGTGACCTGCACATCCCAAACTCTCTTCCCCTCAATAAACGTATATGCTTCCCCCACAAACATGTTTTTATTCTGAGCAATGGCAAAGATTCTTGGGAATCTATCTTTTAGTTTGACATTACCACACCAAAACTCCTCCCAAAACCGAATCTTATCACCTGTCCCAACACGCCATCTTGTGCAATTTAGAAAGTTTTGTCTACCCATTACAATCTTCGACCAAAGGCTTCTTCCATGAGGTCTCACGGCTTCTCTATTGTCATCCCCCATACATCCTGCACCCCATCTAACCTCCACCACCCTCTTCCATAAACAGTCTCCTTCACGGTTGTACCTCCACAACCATTTGCCATGTAATGCATTGTTCATTTGTACCACAGATCTTAATCCCAAACTCCCTACAGCAAGTGATTTTTTACGTTCTCCAATTTCACCATTAATATCTTTGTTTATCCACCTCATTGGAGACTTCTTGGTTCATCATGCTATTGCTTTAAATTTACATACAACTACATTGATCTTAGTAAAAGGTATTTTAGATACACGGGTTCCAAGTTAATGCCAGATAAAAAGGATTTCGGTTATAATTTTTATTACGATGGTCGGAGACGAGGTGGTACTTGTGATATTTTGGCTTGGAACGCGTTTTATTTGGCAATTTTCTGAATGTAAAATACTATCGGATTGGTTACTTTTTATTGGTATTGGAAACACATGATAAACCCACACACCGAGGGAAGAAAGGACAACTGACTCGGTCAAGCCACCATCCTTAACTCCCTACATCTGCAGTAGCTGGATTTTTTCTTTATCATTTTCTTTTGATTTTTTATCCTTATCAGTTCCTTAGAAGTAAGAAGTACAGTGTTTCATTTTTTTTTATTTAAATAAAATGGGATCATGATATTTTTCAGAAATGTTCAGATAATTTTCTCACCTTAAGAAGAAAAATTTCCTGATTTCTAACTTTAATCTGATTGGGACCTATCAATTGGTATCAGAGTAAGGTTAGAATCACCAAAACAAACCCCATGGCGTCAAAAAAAGAACGATTTGAGAATCTTGAAGCTAGGTTGGGCAGATTACAAGATAGTATGAACCGGCTGGAATTAGGGATGGTTGACAAGCTGTGGATGATTGAAGAAAACTTTCAACGGCTCACTGAGACCGTCATGTTAAGCCGTGAAGGCTCTGCAAGCCATTCTTTGGGACGACTTGGACCAATTCGACCAAACAAGGAAGAAGAAAATGTACGGCCAGATGCGGGACGGCAGGGGTTTTATTCCAAACTCGCCAAGCTGGACTTCCCAACATATGCTGGTGACAACCCCATCGAGTGTTTCAACAGGGTCAAACAGTTCTTTGAGTTTTAAGGTACCACTGATCACCACAACGTCTCCTTAGTGGCGTTCCACCTTGAAGGGGAGGCCAACCGGTGGTGGCAATGGTTGATAAGAGCTTATATAGAAGAGGGTCGGGTGGTGACTTGGGCTGGGTTCACCGAGGAACTGTGGGCTTGCTTTGGGCTGATAAAATGTGAAGATTTCGATGAGGCTTTATCCAAAATTCACCAATTGAGCTCGCTGAGGGACTATAAAAAAGAGTTTGAAAAGTTGGAGAACCGGGTCCAAGGCTGGACTCAAAAGGCTCTTGTTGGGACATTTGTTGGGCCAACAGAGTGTAAAGATTTCGATGAGGCTTTATCCAAAATTCACCAACTGGGCTTGCTGAGGAACTATCAAAAAGAGTTTGAAAAGTTGGGGAACCGGGTCCAAGCCTGGACTCAAAAGGCTCTTGTTGGGACTTTTATTGGCGGACTCAAGCTCGAAATCACAGATGATATAAGGATGTTTAAGCTCATAACACTGAAGGATGCAATAAGTCTAGCTCGCATGCACGAGAAGCAGTTGGGCTGTCAAGACAGACTAAGATGGCCGGGGCGGACTCAACTCGATCAGTAAACATCTTCCTTATCTGATCAACCCATGTGAGCCCTAACAATGACAACCCCCCCCCCCCCCCCCGAGCAGTTATTTTAGGAAGAAGCACAGTGCCGGCAAGTGCAAGGGTTGTGCTTCCACTGTTATGAAAAATTTACATTCGGCCACAGATGCCGCCAACCCCAACTATTGCTTCGAGAAAGTGACGAAGATGAAGAAGATGTCGAGCTTGCGAAGCTTGGCTGAATGGAGAGACCAATGGCACCTGAATCTTCAAGACAAGGTTTTAAAAAAAGGGGGAGGCAATGATAAACCCACACCTCGCAAATCAAGGGAAGAAAGGAAAACCGATTCGATCAAGCCACCATCCTCAACTCCCCAGGTCTGTAGTAGCTGAATTTTTCCTTTATCCTTTTCTTTTAGTTTTTTATCCTTATCAATTCCTTAGAAGTAGGAAACACGATGTTTCATTTTTTTATATTTAAGAGCTGTAATTTTGTAAACAAAAGGGGATGATGATATTTTTCAGAAAAATTCAAATAATTTTCTCACTTTAAGAAGAAAAACTTTTTAATTTCTAACTTCAATCTGACTGGGACCTATCAACACATCACATTATGGCAAGATAACATTTTGCAGTTTAATAAATCCTCCACTTATTTAATGGGATGGTTAAGAGATTATATACGGTTAAAATTTTCGCAACTTATCAAAGGATATAATCCATTTGGTATGAATAGTTTATCATTCTGGGTGCGAATGTTCTTATTTGGACATCTTATTTGGACTACTAGATTTATGTTCTTAATTTCCTAGTATGGTTATTGACAGGAATTGATTGAGACCCAATAAGAACCAGCATTGTATCATTTCAATTTTCTTTGCAATCTTTGTGACACCCAAGTATTTTTAATTTTATTCTTATTATTTTTATTTTTCTTTTTTTATTTTTATTTTTTTATTTATTTAATTTTTTTAGATTTTTATTTAATTTAATTTAATGAAAATAAAAATAATAATAATGATAAAATTGGGTAAAAATATTATTTAGATTTAATTGAAATTGATTTTGGAAAAAAGGGGTAAAAATTTGGATTATGGGGTGTTTTTGAAAAGAAAATCAGAAACCGGGGGTAAAAACGCAATTTAGAAAAGTTGTGCCACGTCAGCAGCCACGTCAGCAGCCCGGACAGCAGTCCCGGCCAACCAGCACACGCCGCGTGGCAAGGAAACGCTGACACAGGATGGGCCACGTAGGTGATCCGCGTGCGCGCGATCGGACGCCCAGATCCATTCCCGCGCGCACGGACGGCCCAGATCAAATGTGCACACAGACGGCGTAGATTCACGCGTACAAACGGCCCAGATTCAATCAGGCACGGACAGCCCAGATTGCATCGCGATGGACGGCCCAAATTTAATCCCAATTAAATCGCGATCGGACGGTTCAGATTTAATCTTGATGGACAGCTGAGATTAAAAGGCAAAGGGTATAAATAACCCCACCCACACCTGACCACAAAACCCTAGCCGCTAGTGCCTCGCCGAAGAAGAAGAACCAGACGCCGGAGGAGCCGGCCACCGCCACCCGCCGCCGCACCGGAGAAGTTTCCGACCGCCAATCGAGGTAAATTTTCTCCCCCTGACTCGTTTTTTGATGCTGAGTCCGTATATGGACAAACCGGAGCAAAACCACCTGCCAAACGGCTGGAAAACCCAGCCGAAGTCCGGCGCCGCCGCCGCGACTCCCCTCTGTTTTTGCCTCTGATGAGGCCCTTCCCGGCCTCCGTTCGATGCAAATTTTATACCACTGTGATCACCGTTCTTTTCTCTATAGGCTGATCGGAGCCAAACATCAAAACGCGACTCATGCCGAAGGAGCCACCGCACCCGAGAGCACCGCCGCCGGTAAGTCTCAGTTTTTCGTAATTTTTTGGCCCACCGAGGGCCCTAGGGTTGTTTTATCGTAGGGACCGATGCAAGTTCGGCCGAATTCGGCCGAAAACGGCCAACTCGAGGCAGATCGCCGCTGCAGGCGGCGGCGGCGTCGCCAGAGCACGGCGGAGCCGCCGTGCCGAAATTTTGATATTAGCCGAAAGGGGCCCTAGGTCTGATTTGGGATTTTTTGGAACACGTGCAGATACCGATAGTGCATTTCAATTTTCTGAAAAAAATTCAGAAAAATTAGGGACAGCCCGTATGCGTACTGTAGAGTCGATTTCAGATCTCAAAAAAAGTGAGGACCCCTCACCCTATTTCCTATAATGGTATTAAAGCTAAATAAATAATTAAACTGTACTTTGTGAAATTATAGATTTATAATTGATTAAGGTTGCCAATGGAGCCCGAGTCTGATACATTATTGATCAGTTGTTTGATCTAATTTTCAGTATTAAATGCAGTATGATGTCTGATGTAATTATGTTATGGTCTCGTATGCATGAATCATGGTTTCTTTTATTATGGTTTGTATTATGGTGAACCTGATACTGTGCTATCTTGTTTGGTGTCAATTACTAGTTTACATGTTGTGTATGATTGGATGATTGAGATCAAGAAAAAAGGCAAAAAGGTTATGTGAATTGATAAATGGATAATGTGGACAGCCTGACTAGATATCCTAGGAGATGGTGGACGGACCGGGTCCGTAGGGAACCCTACCGGGAACATGGTCTCTCATACCGGATGGGGTATGGAGACCTTATGTGTTTTGGCGCCCATACCGGACGGGGTATGGGGACGGCCCGCTTCACCCTTATACCGGACGGGGTATTGAGGTTTATGATTTTGGCGCCCATATCGGACGGGGTATGGGGACGGCCCTGGAATCAGGTTATTAATGTTAATGGTTCACGGGTAGCGGGGATCCCCTATGGATCCCCATGGATACTAGTAGACTGGTAAAAGAGGAAAATATATTGTTTAATGATTGAAATGCAAAGGCATGGTAAATGTTATGTTATAATGTCTATATGATTTCATGATGATGATAATGTTATTGCTTTCATATGTTGTTTTCATGAATCTCACCGAGGTAAGTGGACAGTAAAGGTTTTTATGTTAATAAACGAGTTTATTATAAATTATGCTCTATTGGTCATTTTTGTTTTCTACCCACCTTTACTTCCGTGGTGGTGAGATAGTGTGATGACTTTACTGGGCTGGTGTAGCTCATTCCTTATTTAACCATTTCAGATCAGGAAGACGTTGTTCCCGAGCCCGTTCCGCAGGAAGACGACGAAGGGAATGCCTAAAGACTTCATAGTTATATTTATAGTTTTTATTTCGAGTATCTCTTTTAGTTAGTTTGTTCCTTCATATTTTGAGTACGTTTTGGTTATTGTGTAAGGGATGTTAATCAAAATTTTTATTACGCTTCCGCATTTGAGATTTTTAATACATACATTTCATTTAAATTTTCGGGGCCGTTACAGTTGGTATCAGAGCCGCGTTCCTCGGACTCATCCCTTACACAATAATTCTTAGAGAAATACTCACCAATAAATCGTTACTCAACCATTCCTTATGAAATGCAGGTGCAGAGAGATGAGGAGAGGAAGACCCCACTAAACCGAGTGGCCCAGGATAATTCGCTTCGGGAGGATGTAGACAGGTTATTTGAGATGATGGAAGGATTCATAGCTGCCCAGCAAGGGCGAGAGGAGAGAAGGGAGTTACCCGACCCTCATCCACTACCGCAGGTTGAGCCTCCGCTACAGCAGGCTGATCCCGAGCCACCCCGACACGAGCCTGCTCCTCCACGGTACCACCCGGCACCACTGCTGCAGTACAACTTGGTGCCCCAGCCACGGTACTACCTGGCACCGCCACAGCACAACCCAGTGACCCCATCATATCAGCAGGTGCCACCACAGGACCCCCCAGTCGATCCCCAGCCAGGTCCAGTCCCTCTTCGACGGGACCCTGCTCCTTCCTTGATCGACCTGGGCTACATAGAGAGGTACAGGAGACTAAACCCCTCCACCTTTGCAGGGGGATCCTCTTTTGAAGAGGCCCAGTACTAGCTAGCGGAGACTGAGAGAGCTTTCAGGACCTTGGGAGTAGTTCTTGAGCAGAGAGCTGCCCTTGCTTCCTACATGCTGGTAGGGGAAGCAGGACGTTGGTGGGAGCTCAAGCAGGCCACCCTGCCTACACCAGTCACTTGGGAGTAGTTCTTAGCGGCCTTCCATGTGGAGTATCTCCCTGAGCACATCTGACACCTAAAGGAAACGGAGTTTGTTCAACTGGTTCAGGGAAACATGACAATATCAGAATATGCTCGTAAGTTCATAGAGCTGGGCCGATACTCCCCGGAGATATTGATGGATGAGGGCCGAAAGGCTAGGAGATTCCAGTGGGGTCTCCACCCGGAGATCAGACAACACTTGTTAGTACTGGAGCTCAAGACATATTCAGCAGTCCTAGCAAAGGCACAGATCGTGGAAAGAAGCTTCAACACCCGTCCTCAGCCAGGAGGGAGTTCCCGACCCTCAGCTCCGTTCCTCAGGCCAGCACCTACTGCGCCTGCCCAACCAAATAAGAGGCCCAGACTAGCCATCCAGGCCCCTCCTCAGGCTCCAGGGACAACACGTGGGAAGATCTGTCAGCACTGCGGCAGAGATCACGGGGACCGACCCTGCTACCACCTCAACAACACTTGTCACATTTGTGGCAGTACCCAGCATTATGCAAGAGAATGCCCGAGGAACCAAAATCAAGGAAGGCCTCCTATCCAGGGCAGAGCTTACAACCTTACCCAGCAGAATGCCGACGCCGACCTGGATGTGGTACAGGGTATGTATACTATCTGTGACCATATTGCTCATGTTTTATTTGACACTAGTGCATCACACTCTTTTGTTTCACATGCTTTTGCTTCCAAAATTAATGTATCACTTGATAAATTTGATTCATTGTTGTTTGTGTCTACTACCGGGGGTGAAACACTACTAGGGAAAGTTATCTATAGGGCTTGTGCCGTGGAGATAACAAATAGAAAACTGAGTGTAGACCTGATAGGGTTAGGCACGGGGGATTTTGATGTAATCTTAGGAATGGATTGGCTAGCGGCGTATCACGACACCATAGATTGTTTTAACAAGAAAGTTGTATTTAATCCTCCTAACAAGGAGCCATTTATAAATTAATAAAATCATTTAATATTTATTCCTTGATGGCAAGTTTTCTTAACTTCTAGTGCCTTGATCTTGCTGTTTTCTCTGACTAGGCAAGCCCAAGAAGGAAATTTGTATTCTAGAGATTCCGGTAATTCGAGACTTCTCAGATGTGTTTGCGGACGAACTGCCCGATCTGCCAGTGGACAGAGAAGTCGAGTTCACTATAGACCTACAGCCAGGTACCCAGCCCATTTCAGTTGCTCCTTACCGCATGAGCTGCATTGAGATGGAAGAACTGAGGAAACAGATCACTGAATTGCAAGACAGTGGTTTTATTAGACACAATGTGTCCCCTTGGGGTGCCGGAGTCACTTTTGCAAGGAAGGAAGATGGAACGTTGAGACTGTGCATTGATTACAGAGGATTGAACAAGGTCACGATCAAGAATAAGTATCCCCTTCTCCGGATTGATTACCTCTTCGATCAGCTGTAGGGTGTACAGGTCTTCTCTAAAATAGACCTGCGATCAGGTTACCATAAGGTGAAGATAAGAATAGAAGACATCCCCAAGACGGCCTTCCGAACCAGGTACGGACACTATGAGTTCCTGGTCATGTCATTCGGGCTAACCAATGCCCCGGCAATCTTTATGGATCTGATGAACAGGGTCTTCAGAGAGTTCTTGGATCAATTTGTCATCGTGTTCATCGATGATATCTTAGTCTACTTAAAAAGCAGAGAAGAACATGCTCACCATCTTGCCCAAGTTTTGCAGGTCCTTAGAAACAAGAGGTTATATGCGAAGTTGAGTAAGTTTGGATTCTGGCTTGAGCAGACCGCCTTCCTAGGACACATCATATCGAAG
This sequence comes from Carica papaya, assembly GCF_054855325.1. Taxonomy (NCBI): domain Eukaryota; kingdom Viridiplantae; phylum Streptophyta; class Magnoliopsida; order Brassicales; family Caricaceae; genus Carica; species Carica papaya. The sequence goes on from NC_142310.1 coordinate 11,731,126, forward strand.
GAAGGGGTATCAGTGAATCCCGAAAAGGTTGAAGCGGTACTTGGCTGGGAGAAGCTAACATCAGTTAAGAAAATCTGTAGCTTCTTGGGAATGGCAGGTTATTACCGCAGGTTCGTTGAAGGATTCTCTAGTCTAGCAGCTCCTCTAACCCGACTCACAAAGAAGAATACCAAGTTTGAGTGGAATGAGGACTGGGAAAGAAGTTTTTCAGAATTAAAGAAGCAGCTGACTACTGCACCCGTGCTGGCTTTACCGAGTGGATCAGGAGGATATACAGTTTATAGTGATGCCTCCTATTTAGGCCTGGGTTGTGTTCTGATGCAGCATGGAAAGGTTATAGCATATGGGTCCAGACAATTAAAGAATCATGAGAAGAACTATCCCACCCATGACTTGGAGCTTGCCGCAATCATACACACCTTGAAAACCTGGCGCCATTATTTGTACGGAGAAACCTTTCAGATCTATACCGATCATAAGAGTTTGAAACACATATTCACTCAGAAGGATCTCAACATGCATCAGAGAAGGTGGATAGAACTCCTTAAGGACTATGATTGTGATATCTTATACCATTCGAGTAAGGGCAACGTGGTAGCAGATGCTCTCAACAGGAAAAGTGCAGGTGCCTTAGCCCATTTGATGGTTTTAGAATGTAGGCCAATTGGGGCCACGCAACAGGTTCGACTTCAGGATCTGAAGAGAGTCACATGTTTGGGCCGCCTGACAATCAAGCCCGAGTTAATCTAGAAAATAAGGGAAGCCCAGTCAGTCGACCCCGCCCTGGTAACTCGCAAGAAGGATGCAGAACAGGGAGTGAGCTCAGAATTCCGAATCTCTACCGATGGATTACCTCGTTTCCAAGACAGGGTGTGTGTCCCAAATGACAGTGAGTTAAAAAGAGACATCATGACGGAGTCCCATAACTCGAAGTTTGCCACGCATCCAGGAAGCACTAAAATGTACCAAAGCATGCGACCCCAGTTTTGGTGGCATGGGATGAAGAGAGACATAGCCGACTTTGTATCTAAGTACTTGGTATGTCAGCAAGTCAAGGCAGAGTATCAGCGCCCAGGTGGGTTACTTCAGCCTTTACCGATCCCAGAGTGGAAGTGGGAACATATCACCATGGACTTCGTATCGGGGCTACCCAAGGCACGTTCAAGACATGATGCCATGTGGGTAATCGTTGACCGACTTACTAAGTCTTCCCACTTCCTAGCCATCAGGATGACCGATTCATTGGACAAGTTGGCAAGGATGTATATCTGGGAGATAGTTAGATTGCATGGGGTTCCAGTGATAGTAGTATCCGACAGGGATCCCAGGTTCACTTCTCGATTTTGGAGTAGCTTCCAGCAAGCTATGGGAACAAAGATGTCTCTTAGTACTGCCTTCCATTCCCAGACTGATGGACAATCAGAAAGGACAATTTGTACGCTTGAGGATATACTCCGAGCTTGTGTCCTGGACTCTGGGGGCCATTGGGACGACCATCTACCCCTGATAAAGTTTTCCTACAACAACAGCTACCGAGCAAGCATCGGCATGGCTCCATATGAGGCGTTATATGGGCACCCGTACAGATCACCGATTTTTTGGGAGGAAGTGGGCGATAGAAGATTGTTCGGCCCGGAGTTGGTAGAGGAGACCACGTCCAAAATAGTTAAAATCAGAAAGAACATTCAGACAGCTTAGAGTAGGCAGAAGAGTTATGCAGATACCGAAGGAGAGACCTCGCGTTTGAGAAAGGCGACGATGTGTTTCTTAAGGTCACTCCTTTCAAGGGAATTAGTAGGTTCGGCAATAGGGGAAAATTAAACCCCCGATATATTGGACCCTTTGAAATCTTAGACAGAATTGGTACTGCTGCCTACAGACTAGCACTGCCTCCAGAGCACTCTAGAGTCCACAATGTGTTCCACGTATCCATGCTACGTAAGTACAACCCGGACCCTTCTCATGTCTTGGCTCATGAACTGCTTCCACTCCAAGAGGACTTGTCTTATGAAGAAGTACCAGTCGATATCACGGACCGAAAGAGTAGAATACTCCGCAACCGGGAAATATCATTTGTAAAGGTCGTGTGGCAGAACCACACGCCCAGGGAAGCTACCTGGGAGCTAGAATCAGAATTTAGAGCCCAATATCCCCATTTGTTCGACCAAGAGTAAGAGACAAATTTGGAAGACCAAATTTCTTTAAGGGGGGAGAGTTGTAACACCCGAGTATTTTTAATTTTATTCTTATTATTTTTATTTATTTATTTGAATTTTTTAGATTTTTATTTAATTTAATGAAAATAAAAATAATAATAATGATAAAATTGGGTAAAAATATTATTTGGATTTAATTGAAATTGATTTTGGGAAAAATGGGTGAAAATTTAGATTATGGGAGTGTTTTTGAAAAGAAAATCGGAAACTGGGAGTCAAAAAGCAATTTAGAAAAGTTGTGCCATGTCAGCAGCCACGTCAGCAGCCCAGACAGCAGCCCCGACCAACCAGGACACGCCGCGTGGCAAGGAAACGTTGACACGGGACGGGCCACGTAGGCGATCCGCGTGCGCGCGATCGGACGGTCCAGATTCGTTCCCGCGTGCACGGACGGCCCAGATCAAACGTGCGCACGGACGGTCCAGATTCACGTGTACGGACGGTCCAGATTCAATCAGGCACGGACGGCTCAGATTGCATCGCGATGGATGGCCCAGATTTGATCCCAATTAAATCGTGATCGGACGGTCCAGATTTAATCTTGATGGACGGTTGAGATTAAAAGGCAAAGGGTATAAATAACCCCACCCACACCTGACCACAAAACCCTAGCCGCCAGTGCCTTGCTGGAGAAGAAGAACCAGACGTCGGAGGAGCCGGCCGCCACCACCAGCTGCCACACCAGAGAAGTTTTCGACCGCCAATCGAGGTAAATTTTCTCCCCCTGGCTCGTTTTTCGATGCTGAGTCCGTATATGGCCAAACTGGAGCCAAACCACCGGCTAAACGGCCGGAAAACCCAGCCGAAGTCCTGCGGCGCCGCCGCGACTCCCCTCTATTTTTTCATTCGATGAGGCCCTTCCCGGCCTCCGTTCGATGCAAATTTTATACCACTGTGATCACCGTTCTTTTCTCTACAGGTTGATCGGAGCCAAACATCAAAACACGACTCACGCCGGAGGAGCCGCCGCACCCGAGAGCACCGCCGCCGGTAAGTCTCAGTTTTTCGTAATTTTTTGGTCCACCGAGGGCCCTAGGGTTGTTTTATCGCAGAGACCGATGCAAGTTTGGCCGAATTCGACCGAAAACGGCCAACTCGAGGCGGATCGCCGTCACAGGCGGCGGCGCCTTGCCGGAGCACGGCGGAGCCGCTGTGTCGGAATTCCGATATTGGCCGAAAGGGGCCCTAAGTCTGATTTGAGATTTTTTGGGATACGTGCAGGTACCGGTAGTGCGTTTCAGTTTTCCGAAAAAAATTCAAGGAAATTAGAAACAACTCATAGGCGCACTGTAGAGTCGATTTCAGACTCCGAAACAAGTAATGACCTCTCACCTTATTTCCTATCACGATATTAAAGTTAAATAAATAATTAAACTGTACTTTGTGAAATTATAGATGTATAATTGATTAAGGTTGTCAATGGAGCCCGAGTCTTATATATTATTGGTCAGTTGTTATCTGATCTAATTTTCAGTATTAAATGCAGTATGATGTCTGATGTAATTATGTTATAGTCTCGTATGCATGAATCATGGTTCTTTTATTATAGTTTGTATTATGGTGAACTCGATACTATGTTGTCTTGTTTGGTGTCAATTATTGGTTTACATGTTGTGTATGATTAGATGATTGAGATCAAGAAAAAAGACAAAAAGGTTATGTGAATTGATAAATGGATAATGTGGACAGCCTGACTAGATATCCTGGGATATGGTGGACAAACCAGGTCCGTAGGGAACCCTACCGGGAACGTGGTCTCTCATACCGGACGAGGTATGGATACCTTATGTATTTTGGCGCCCATACGGGACGGGGTATGAGGACGGCCCGCTTCACTCTCATACCGAACGGGGTATGGGGACGTCCCTAGAATCAGGTTATTAATGTTAATGGTTCACGGGTAGGGGGGACCCCCTATGGATCCTCATAGATACTAGTAGACTGGTAAAAGAGAAAAATATGTTGTTTAATGATTGAAATGTAAAGGCGTGGTAAGTGTTATGTTATAATATCTATATGATTTCATGATGATGATAATGTTATTACTTTCATATGTTGTTTTCATGAATCTCACCGAGGTAAGTGGACAGTAAAGGTTTTTATGTTAATAAACGAGTTTATTATAAATTATGCTCCATTGGTCATTTTTGTTTTCTACCCATCTTTACTTCCGTGGCGGTGAGATAGTGTGATGTCTTCAGTAGCTCATTCCTTATTTAACCATTTCAGATCAGGAAGACGTTGTTCCCGAGCCCGTTCCGCAGGAAGACGGCGAAGGGGACGCCTAAAGACTTCATAGTTATATTTATAGTTCTTATTTCGAGTATCTCTTTTACTTAATTTGTTCTTTCATGTTTTGAGTACGTTTTGGTTATTGTGTAAGGGATATTAATCAAAATTTTTATTACGCTTCCGCATTTGAGATTTTTAATACATACATTTCATTTAAATTCTCGGGGCCGTTACAATCTTCGCTAGAATGGTTAGCACAAAGAAGAAATATATAGGTATATTTGCTAATGTGCTTTTAATTAATGTGAATTGAACTCCTTTAGATAGTATTGTCTCGTCCAACCCACAAGTCTCCTCTCAAATAGTTCAACCGGTCCCAAGTTAGTGTTTTCTTGAATTTTGCTCCCAATGGGAGTCCAAGATATTTGATAGGCACTTTAACTGCTTTACATCCTAATACTTTGGCTAATCTCCCCTCATCACTTCTATCACCAATTTTGACCAATTCAAACTTTTTCATGTTAATTTTCAGTTCCAACACCACCTAAAAACACAATAGAATACAACATAGATGAAGCATTGTTGACTCTCCCCATTGGCAAAAAATAAGAGCATCGTCTGTGAAGAATAAATGAGATACTTCTACCCTAGCAGTTCTCTTGCCAACCTTGACCCCCTTGATTATATTTTGATCTTTTGCCCTCTCCAATATACTAATGGCTTCCATAATTATTAGAAATAGTAACGGTGAGATGGGATCGCCCAGTCTAAGCACTCTAAATGCCTTGAAGAAAGAAGATCTGCTATTCACCATTACTGCAAAAGATATAATGTCTCATCCATGTCCTGCACCTATCACCAAATCCTATCCTCCTTAACATATAGTCCACAAAATCCTAGTTGACATGATCACAACCTTTTTCCATATCCAATTTACACAAAATATCCTCCCTCCTACAGCTTATTAGGTCATCTACTGCTTCATTTACCACTATTACCGCATCTAAAATTTGTCTACCTCTAACAAAAGTATTCTGACTTTCTCAATCACTTCCCCCAACACTTTTGCAGAATACCTAGCCAAAACCTTGGATTTTAGTTTATAAATGTACCCCACAAGGCTTATAGGACGGAAATTTTTTAGATTCTTTTCTCCATTCACTTTCGCAATGAGTACCAAGAAAGTAGAGTTAATTGATTTTACAAAAGCCCCCAAATCATATAAATCATTGAAAACAGCAGTTACATCAGTTTTGATTATCTCCCAAAATTGATTTTACAAAAGCCCCTGAATCATGTAAATCATTGAAGACAGTAATTACATCAGTTTTCATTATCACCCAAAATTCTTGAAGAAATCGCATATTAAAGCCATCCGGTCTTGGAGTTTTATCACCATTGCAGGACTTGAGGGCTTCATGAATTTCTTCTTCCGTGAACACCTTCTCAAGATTAACCCTGCTTTTCTCCCTTTAAGGTTTTGAAGTGTAAGTTGTCCAGTCTTGGTCTTCATCCCCTATCCTCATACAGTTTTTGGAAATGTCTCTTTGCACAATCCCTCATATCCAAGTTCCCTTTGATGGACTGGTTATTAATATTAAGCTCTTCAATATAATGTTTCTTTCTTCTAAAGTTTGCCATAGATTGGAAATATCTTGTATTCCGGTCCCCTTCAACCACTTTTCTCTTGCCTTTTCTCTCCATTATATAACCTCCAAATTCATCTTGTATGCAACCTCCCTTCTCAACACTTCCCTTTTCTCCCTATCCATCTCCATAATTTTTCCTTCCCCCTCAAGCCGATCGATATCCTCAATTTCTTCCAACCCTTTTGTGAGCTCGTCCTCTAATTTGTTTTCCTCATCTCTGACCCATTTTTTCAACTTTGAGGCAACCCTAAAACTTGCAGTTCCTTCAACTCTCGCTCCGTGCCAAATATCCTTCACCAATCTTCTAAATCTCTCCACTTTAATTCACTTGTTGTCAAGCCTAAAAGGTACTGGACCCCATTTGATTCCATCGGGGGATAAGCATATGGGAAAATGATCGGATGTTGGTCTCTTCCACACTTTTTGAGTCACCTCTGCAAGCTGCAAAAATAAATCATGAGAGCTTATCAATCCTTGAACATGAAGGGTTGCTCCTTAAATTCGTCCATGTCCACCTTCCACCTGATAAAGGTAAGTCCACCGGATTAAGTTTATTCACAGCATCATTGAACTCTCATATTTCAGCACCATTATTGACCCCACCCGATTTCTCATCTCTTCTAAGGATCATATTTTTTTTTGAAATAAAAAAGTAAGGTATATATATATAAACAAGTAACCAAGAGATGAGGTGCCACCGTTTTACAAAGAGGATTTACAACTGTGTTAATAGACATTTCCAAAATTCATATCACTCATAATGTCATGACTTAACAATATTGACTGAAAATAATGTAACTACCTGTCTTTCAGTCTGTTGATACTACTTTTAATATTGTCAAAATCCCTACCATTCCTCTTCTTCCATATGACTCTTCTAACGATCATATTAAAGTCCCTCCCAACTACCCATTTCTCCCCCCATTTATTGCTGCAGAACTCCAAGTCATTCCATAGCATTGTTTTCTCTTCATTTGTAACTCTGCAGTATACCCCGGAAAAAGCACACCTCTCCCCTCCTCATTTTACAGCATTGGGACAGCTGCATCCTACTCTGAGAAGCACTTTCAAGTGAGTTGTTGTCATGTCTGTTCATCCTATCTTCTTGAGACTAAAGGGAACCAAACACTTCGTAAGTTGTTAGGACACTTTGATCTTTTGCATCCTTTATGGCAGCTGTAATAGGATCATAATTCTTCAATAGGCTCCCAAGAATTTTTCCATTCAGCCAAATTCTCACCATACTTCTTTATTTGATTAATGACTTCCATTGTTTCGTTGTAGTAATTTTTCAGAGTATCACTAGTACTCATAAACAAGCTTTCAGATTTGCGTTGAACCTTATGCATTAATATCTAACATTACCTTGTCCCTCATGCCATCCTAAACACCTTTCAAACTTTTTAGTCTTCTATTTCATCTAAATCATATCCTTTTTCCATTAAACTGTGAGTTACCTACTTTGGAAGGTACAGTTTCTACCCATCTTGAACTACCAAAATCTTTATGATTTTGTTGATGGCATCATATTTTAATTTTAGAGAACATTCCTTCCGCATAAAATGCATCAGTCTCCATTTCAAATCTGTAATATACTACTTGGTTTGACAAAAACCAAATATTGATGACATGGCCTCTTTCCCCTTTCTGAAGAAGTCCCTGCATCGTTGTCCTCAGATCATCTTGACAAGTTTGGGATGCTCTTCATAGAACATTCAGTCCTTGGCCTCAAATCATCTTGACAAGTCTGGGATACTCTTCATAGAACAGTCAGTCCTTATCTCTTAAACATGACGACTCCAATTATACAAGATCTTAGAGTAGCTCCGAGAAATGATAAATTACTTGGTAACAAGTGCTTTTTATTGATAACTTTTTCCATTACTCCTTATCAAAAACACTTCTAACAAAATTAGTTCCTTCTCCAAGCAAACCAATATCAAAACTTCTTTAAACGACAAAAAGTGAGGTCCCTGCCAGATTTTCAACATGAAAAACCACATTGCTGGTCGGTGTACGAAGTGGTACTATTCCTAACACAACTCTTGAAGCCAACCTCAAGCACATATGTCTCATGCTGTTACCAATGCCTCGGATCTCAAGTCTTGTAATAATGGTCCACTTTTTCAATTTGGTATCTCAATACTAGCACTTCACACCATGTGGCACTTGATTTTTCAAGTCTTGAATCTTAGCACAAGGGATGTGACGGATCAATGTTGGAAACAAGCAAGAATTGAAAATTCACCATCGAGGTTCTTCCTCTCTACCCACTGCTACTAGAACTTTCGTTTACTTCATGTTCTTGAAGTTACTAGGAACTAGTTACTAGTTAAGAAATTTGCAACTGATGTCAAGTGGCTTTTTCGGAATTTCGCCATGATTATTTCTTCTTATGTGATCAAACTTCCTAAAATTTAATTTTCCAGAGACCAATTGAGGAAGGATAGCACGAGTTTGCGTTGACATCCAGTAAACTGCGAGTTTTCATGGTAGAGAAGCTAGCTTTGGCTGACTAGTATGCACAGTTGGGGCACCTCGACTTCCACACAATTTGAAATCTCATTTATAAATTTGAAATTCCATGCAACCAAAATAAGCCATACACCATGACAACAGGCGCTTTTTGTCAACACAGTTATCTTGGTCTCCTCTTCAATCTATAGGTCATTGTTCATCAAAATCACTGGAGCTTCTTTATGTTGATTTATAGGGTCTTGCTCCTGTGGGATCTAGTGAGGGTCACAAATACTTTGTACCTTTTGTTGATAAAATTTTCCACTATTTTTACTGTCTTTAAAATAAAAGAGCAAGTACAAAGCCATTGCAAATGGTACTATCAGATGCCTTTTGGTTGCATAAGTCTTAAGAGAGCTTTAGATTCAACTTCCTACTCTTGATATTCTTTTTGAGAAATCCCCATTTTCCATGTGCGCACCAAACATATAGAAATGGATTTCTCACTTGTTTGCGGACAAGATTCAACAAAGAAGCTATAAATTGTATCTAATGTTAATCGTATCACTGATATATTCACCAAAACCCTTGGTCATCCTCTTTTCCTTCAGTTCTGTGGCAAGCTGCAGATTCCTCGCACCTGTCAGCTTGAGGCGGGTGTTAAGGGTTAATATTTTAAGTAATATCTATTTCAAATTCAAATAGTTTTTATGGAATCTCATCTAATTTACTCTATAAATAGTGAAAAACGTACTAAAAAGCAGGTTTGGTAGGAACCATTCAGACCCAAACCAGATCAAATTATATTCTAATAATGTATGTTAAGAATATAAAAAAATGAATAACAAGTTAACGGACACAACTTTCGTATATTTGGTATATTGTTGAGTGATTTGGGAAATGTACTTGAGTTCATCGATATCATTAATCTTTATGTTTAGGCAACAATTGCAGCTCCAGTGAAGGGGAAGATGTTCAAGGGACTATGTGTTTGTTATGCAGTGGTTACTGTCACATTCTTCAGTGTAGCCATCTCTGGTTATTGGGCATTTGGAAACCACGCTCAGGGCCTTGTTCTCTCTAACTTTTTGGACAATGGAAAACCTTTGGTGCCGAAGTGGTTCATTTTCATGACCAATATTTTCACCATTCTCCAACTCTCAGCCGTTGGTGTGGTAACAGATATATCTCTCTCTTAATGTTACAATATTTTATATTGAAGTTTCATTTTTTTGAATAATTGATGAACAAATTAATTATATCCTTGAGTGTACACAGGTTTATTTGCAGCCAACAAATGAAGTGATGGAGAGAGTTTTTGCAGATCCACAGAGCAAAGAATTTTCTGCTCGCAACATTATCCCTCGAATAATCTTTCGATCACTATCTATTGTGATAGCAACAGTCATAGCAGCAATGCTTCCATTCTTTGGGGACGTAAATGCGGTAATTGGAGCATTTGGTTTCATTCCTCTTGATTTTATTTTACCTGTAGTTTTCTTCAACATAACCTTTAAGCCATCCAAAAGGACTTTCACTTATTGGTTTAACATCACCATAGCTGTGGTTTTTTCTACAATAGGAGTTATAGCTGCTATCGCAGCAGTTAGGCAAGTCGTTCTTGATGCCAAAACCTATAGGCTATTTGCTAATCTATGAACTTAAAAAGGTTATATCGGGTTTACACGTTACCAGATTGAAAATGTATGTCGGGTTTTTGGAAGATTTTGTTGATGCTGTAAGTCACATCTTAATAAAGGTATGTGTCACTATATATTTGCAAAACAAATTCAAAATTTAAAGCAACTAGAAAGCCTTGAAAATTATGAACACAAAGTGAGTGGAGCTATCTGAAGCAGAGTAGGAGTGATAATCCTAACAGACGTGTTAGCAGTCCAACGAGGTGTTCTATGGAACGTTTAGTGCGTTATATGATTATTTCGTGGTGTGATAATTTTATTTCAACTATTGTAATAATTGTTTATTTTGTTATAAATGTAAGTTATTGAGTTTTATTACTTGTAATAGACTATATTGATCAATGTCTGTACTCATATTATGCAGATAAAATAAGATTATAATAATGCTAGTCTTTTAATTTCAGACAAATTTATTAAATTTTTTAGTCATGAAGTTAATGTAAATTGTGTACCGTTATATTATAATGGACTAGTGATAATATATCATTTGTGAAGAAAAGTATTTGACCTCAATAATGGTTTGTGAATTCATTAAAAAGTTATAAAATATTAAAATATATTGTTAATAAATGTGATTGGTTAGTAAATATATAGGTAGCTAGGTACATGAAGAAATTAAAATTAATCAGTTAAAGTATTTAATTTATTATTCTGAAGTTAAGATAAAATGATATTTATTTATTTTTAAATTGGATATTTAGAAATATTTAAAATATGTTCTAATTTAGAATGTCAACTTTTTCTGTATAAAACTAAAATGTAACATTGGGTATTTCTGTTTTTCATATGCCCTGTAGCTTTTTAGGGCACAATTTCTTTTGAGTATTTTAATGCTTAAATATTTTTCTTTTCTTACTTAACTTGGGAAAGACCATTTAAAAAATCAAGCGAAAAAACTTCTTCTTTCTTCTTGAGGGGTAGTTGAATCCCTAATCAAAAATCTAAAATTTCATCTTAAAAGAGGTGTGAAAATACTGTTTATGGAAAACACTTGTAAGATTAAATTAAATACATTATAAATAAGAATATATTATACGTTGAAAAATAGTGAAAAATTCAAATTTTTGAATTACATTATTCTAACTAAAAATATCTATCTTTTGTAATATTCGTTTACAATAATATAAGGTTCAAAAGATAAAATTAAAATAAAATATTACAACACTTCCTTAAATACAGAATATTTAATTTCGAATCGGACACTACTTGTTATTCTTTATTGATTCGAATATAGTTTTAAATCTTTTTAACTTGAAAATTTTTAAAAGTGAATTTCAACATGTTCAATAAGTATAAGAAAGTAACTTACACCTTAAGCATGCGTACATGCATTCACTCATAGATATAAATTTTTCTTTTCTTGAAAACATTTTATGTTTCTTTTTTTTCATTATTCTAATTTCTTAATCCTACTAATTGAATTAGCATTTTATTAACACATAAATTTTTCTTTATTTCTTATTTCTTCTCACTTTAAAATACTATTCTTCTTTTCTCACCTACTTACATCTTACCAAGCTTACTTTTTAACTTACTTTTGCAAATACATCGAATTCACATCACCATTTCTAATTTACATTCTCATTTCTTATACACAGCTTATATAACTTCGTAAGTATAAATATTTTGATATTTTTATTTCGTCGTGTTCATTCTATTTTTTTTTTATTTTATAAATATTTCATCGCGCGATACCATTAAAAAATTTGAATTTTTTATACCACGTAGGCAGAACACATAACACACATGCATCGAATTGGTCACAATATTACGTCGCCACTTGATCCCTATCACATACACACATTCTGTTCACATTTAGACTGAGTTTTTCATCCAACTATGGGAAGGGTTCACCACCTGCCGAATTTTAATCATACAAGTTAAATGAATTTTCAAATATTTTAATTCTCCAAGTTTCTTTTTTATTTTTTTTTCTTTTATTTATTGTGTATTAACTAATTGATACATGTTACTAGGATTTACTGATTTATTTTCTTTCTCAATTTCTTAGTCTTATTTGTTTATTCACTAATTTCCTTGTCTTATCTCAAAATCTTCTTCTTTATATTCAATTCAATCATCTCATTATTTTGTATGATTAATTAATTTTTATTTATTACTTGCTTTTAAATGCAATCATCCGATTTAATATTCATTATTTTGTCTAATCTATTAATTTTGTATTTCTTTATTTGTTGCTTTCCCTAAATATCTTGTTAAATTTATGCATTTAATTTTATTTGAAACCATGCCCTCACTTATTATCCCTTCATTCATCTTTCTTCGTTATTTTCGCCCACCAATTATTTTACTCACTCACCATTCACAATAATCTTCTTGTTTATTTATGTTATTATTAATATTTTATTCATTAATTCTCTATTTAAAGTATGTCTTTTATTAATTATCTTCCTATTTATTTGCATTTTTTTCCCTTAAGTTTTGTTTCCTTCTAATTCCCATTATTTCTAAATTACCACCACATTCCTCTTTAATCGCTTATTTTTAATTTCTCATATATCATTTTCAGGAGAAATACAAGCCAAACATTCACAATCAAACCTCAACCATACTGTGTTGAGAGAACGCAGCAAATGCAAAACATTTCTTTTCGAACTTATCCCAGCGGTTCTAACAGCTTGGGTAGTGCCTGCAACAGATTTTTCAAATCAGTTTTTCTCTACCAGTTTAAACCCGTGCAATTTCATAAAAATCTGATTAGAAAGCTTTAAAAAAGCATGATATGAAGGCTTCGAGTTAATTACTACTTATACTTACAGAATACTACACAAACAGACTTCGATTTAAGCTCCAAAAATCATCCCAAAATCCAAATAAAACGTGTTTCTCGGGTCAGTGATGACACCCAGAGCTTTGTACAATTTTCTTCGCATGCACAGGTTGTATTTAGGATTATTCTACCTACCTAAGTGATCTACTATGTTTGAACTATTTCTTAGATAGATAAGCCAGCTTAAATGGAAAAGAAAACGAATGAAATTTATTCTTGAAGTTTCGGGTTCGAACACTTACCAAAGGTGATCGAGTGGAAGGTGTTTCCTTGCATTTTGTTGCGTTTGGTCAAGTTACAAACTCCTACAAATCACACTTAATTTCTTCCAGTATTGATTAACAGAACTTAGAAATCATCGTTTGAAGAATGAAGGAAAACCTTACCAATTAAGGCGGTCGGGTCGCATGGTGACCCGGTGAGGTCCCTCGGGTTTTCCCTGGTTTCTTTGCTTTCCAAATGTGCCCCCCGTGTCTATGGTGGTCACCAGCTCACTCCCTCTAATTTTTTTCTGGTGCGAAGGTTTCTAACAGCCCACACACTCCCTCTTCCTCGACTGAGCTTTCTTCACTCTCTCGGGTGCCCTCTGTCTCATCGAAGGAAGAAGATTTCCTTACATATGAGAGTAAATTTGGGAAAACAAATCTTTATCGTCCGCCTCCATGTAGCATGTTCGGACCGTTGCATCCATTCAAACCTAGGGGCAAGATCATTAAATTGCATGCATATTAAATTCCAAATGTTGGATCAAACCTGTATGTGATCTGGGCCGTCGATTCTTCATGTCTGTACTTTTTCTCACATAAATCTAAGTCGTCCGATCACTGTTACAGACGATCCCAATCATTAGAAGCGCGTTTCAAGCTTTTTGGCGAGCGGATCCCGACTGTTCAAACGACATCTTCAGTGAACGAGGCTTCATCCCAGCCGTTCGTGCGATCTGTCTCATCGACGCACGCCTGCGTGTCTTCCACGAGGCGCATTCTGATAGGTCACCCGGACATGTCGGCCCGACGTGTTCTGACTTTATGAAATTACAATTAGACCCCCAAATGTTGTAATTTCCTTCACCTGGGGTCCTTGGGTTCAAATTAAATTTGAAAAATACCCCTAAATGTTGTAAATTTAATTATTTAAGTCTTTATCCTTCATAATTCATATTTTAAAGGGGAGAGATTAAATTTCTAAATTTTCTATGAGTTTATTAGTACATTTAATGAATAAATTTAAATAAATGTCTCATTAATTTAACAACTGAGTTATAGAAGTGGTATTTACACTAAAGCTTTATAATAGTGCTTTAAATTTATTTTCACAATAGCATTAAATACTTAAGCATTTCAATTATGTACTCATATTAATTTAAAATTGTTAAAATTTCAAAAGCTCGATTAATCCCCCTCTTGAATTGCTTAAAATATTTGAGTGAATAAGTGGTGTCAGAGTACATATGAAAAAAGATCAACTATTATAATGTTAGAATGAAATATGATGTGTGGAAAGTTATGTGTTCTCTCTGCCATAGGAGAATAAGTTTTTGTCAAGAGAGAGAAATGAATGAGATGAAAGTTATAGGCAGGTAATACAACTAAACTTTAAGGCCGTTAACGTATTGTACTATGAATTGAATGCTAATAAGTTCAGTTGAAGTTTTACATGCAAATCCGTAAAATAGATATGAGATGCAGAAAAAGGAAAGCAGGTGATGAAACTGAAAACAGAGCAGGCAATGAGAGACACGCGAGACTGTTAATTGCAGAAGGAATCTCTGCTCGAGCCCGCAGCCCCGCAGCGTAATGATGATTTTGGCAAGAGGAGGTGACCCTTTTGACGGTAATGTGCTGAAGAAACCGATGCCCTCGACTATAGGAAGGAAGCTAGATTCGGCTTCGCCGGGGGAAGAGGAAAAAACACAGAAAAGAAGTGAGGAAAACAAGGAGGCATGAAAAGGCATAATACAAACAAGAAAGAAAAGAGGGGAAAAAAGCAGGAGAGAGGAGAGAGGAAGAGGGAGGATTTTGTGAGAGTGAGAAAGGGGAGAAGTCCGTGGAAAACCAAAAAAAAAAAAAAAAGAGAGAGAGAGAGAGAGAGAAAGGGTAAACAAAAGAGTGAACGAGAGGGGCTGAGATCGAGTGAAAGCGTGAAGGGAAACAGAGAAAGAAGAAGAAGAAACAGAGGAAGGAAAGAGGGAGAAGGAAACAGAGGCTGGGATTGAAGAAGCCGAAGAGTTGAGGTCAATCAGAGAATTAAAGCTGAAGTTACCCCAGCATTCACTTTCATCTCCATTCATTTGAAAAATCTATAGAAGCATTCCATAATATAAGAGCACTCCAAATACCAAACCCAAAAAATTATTAAACACCATCCAGCATGAACCCCATAAAAGTTTTGCAGCCATAAAAATAGATGTGCCACAAGGAATTGTATGGACCCAGAAGTTTGACATAAAAAGCATCCAATCTAAACTATTTTAAACAAAAAAGTTCAGCAGCCACATAGTTGCATTATTAGGAACTGAAAGTTGCAGAGAACTAAAAGTTGCACGTGACAAGCCATTTATCCTTGTTCTATATCGCGTTCATTGGCAACATCATCCTTGCGGCCTTCATCATCATTGCGGCTTTTCTCATCATCATCATTGATGGGAGCAACTGTTTGTTCATCAGAATCAAGCTGCAAGGTACAGTCTCGCTCAACAAGCAATGGAGAAACCGGGTCTGTGGTTTGTTTTCCAGGGCTATTATCTGCATCACAGATTGGTGTTGGTGGCTTCTCACAATTCTCATTGTCATGAGCTTCCTCCTGATGTGTCATGGGAAGAATAATCTCCGGAGTAGGTATTTCCATCTTTGAGTCATGAGCTTCCTCCTGATCTGTCATGGGAAGAGTAATCTCCGGAGTTGGTACTTCTATCTTTGAGTAACGTGCGTCCTCCTGATCTGTCATGGGAATAGTAGTTTCCTGAGTTTGTATTTCCATCTTTGAGTCATGAGCTTCCTCCTGATCTTTCATGGGAAGAGTAATCTCCGGGGGTGGAGTTTCCATCTTCGAGTCATGAGCTTCCTCCTGATCTGTCGTGGTTTCTGGAGTTGGCGTTTCCATCTTTGAGTCTTGAGCTTCCACCTGATCTGTCATGGGAAAAGTAATCTCCAGAGTTTGTGTTTTCATCTTTGAGTCATGAGCTTCCTCCTGATCAATCATGGGAACAGTAATCTCCAGAGCTGACGTTTTCATCTTTGAGTGATGAGCTTCCTCCTGATCTGTCGTGGTTTCGGGAGTTGATGTTTCCATCTTTGAGTCACAAGCTTCCTCCTGATCTGTAATGGTAAGATTAATGTCTGGAGTTTGTCTTTCCATTTCTAAGTTACCATCAGGGGAAGGTTTTGTTGACGGACCTCCTGGGTTTTTTCTCTTCCTGCTCCTAGTGGCATTGCGCTTGAAAGTACCCAAGACAAGCTACAATCATGTTAAATGAAAGAGTAAAATTCATTTTTATGTTAAAAGAAAAGGAAATAAGAAGATTGATATGCAAGTGATATATATATATATATATGTATATATTTATGTATGTATATTATGAATCTATACAATTACCTGGACAGGAAGAGCTGCTACTAATGGACCAGTAACTCTACCACCAAAAACAACTCCATCAGGATGAGAAAGTGAAACACTTAATGAGCCTGTTTGTCTACCATTATCATCACCAGTAATGGCTCCACTTAGAGAGAGAATTTCAAAGAAGCCCTGCAATTATATGAAATTCATACATAATTTGGGATCTTATATTAAAATAAACAACTTTAAGTTACTTTGGATCTACCAACTAAAACACTTTTCTATACCCATCAGAACAATAATTTACGATCACTTGCTTTAAAACTCAAGCTAATGCTGCTTTAGTAATTAGAATGACATTCAAGAGAGTAATAATAGTTCTTAAAAAATTTAAGTTAATAAGAGATAACTCAATTAATTATTTATATTATAACATAGTTCTTCGTGCACAAGTCCACTAAGCTTAAAGCATGAACCACGCGTATACCCACCAAATTTTATGCAAGTAAAATTTAGGAAATCGGAAATTGAACATAAAATCTATAATTCTAATACAACCCTAAAGAATTAATTACACCAATTGTCCTAAAAATTTAAGTTGATTGGAGATGACTCAATCAACTAATTATATTTTAAAATAATAATAATAATAATAATAATAATATTGTCTTTAACTAGACGATTAATAGTAAAAATAATACCTCATGTATCGTGCTAGCAATGCAATTTGAACGATAAATCACAGCATAAGAGAGTACACCATTTGCGGAAAGAACACACGCAGTTTTGTGACTTTCGTTAGCAAATAAATTTACCTTCGATGCCACGTCCTGCATGATCAAACCAAAAACTAAATTTCATATACCATTTTATGCAATTGAGAGTTCAATGGTATCACAACGTGAAAGTGGTTAATATGGCAATTAAGTTGGTAAAACAAATATAACACGTTGCTAAAAAGTTTGTGAACAAACTTTGCTAATATCAATATTAAAGTTTATTAGGAGAAAAAAAAAAATAAACTTTTTCAACATTACCTCTCCCACAGGAATGGTTAAAATATGAGGAGTGAAGCTTCTACCAGCAGTAGCAAAGGGAAGGCCACCTTTAGAAGAAAATAATAATAATAATAATAAGACTTCGAGTTGAAATAAACAACTGAAGTTATTTTGAATTAAATGAAGGTAAGCTAAGCAAGTAAGTTATTCCAAATATTTGACTGCAGAAAAAATAGCTTGGTTTATCTATAGAATCTCTATGCCTTTTGTCTTCAAATTTAATTTAGATGAGTAGAGTGATCATAAAAATTCCACCTCTAGATCTTAAACTCAAATATCTTACGAAATAATTGATAATTTATTAGTTATTTGTATTGAGTGCCATCATCCTTTACATAAGCTAATGAATCACTTACTATTTAATATCTCTATATGTTTAAGTTGTATATTCAAGTTATAAGAATATATGGTAATTATATAATTTTGTTAGTAAGATAAGATATTATCTCTAACACTCTCTCTAATTAAGTTGAAGGTGGGCAAAATACAAGCTAAAGTTTATCTTAGAGATGTTGAAAAAGATGGAGACCGAACATTCGATAACCTTAAAACATTGTCGATGAAATAGAAAAACATTCTTTTTTAATAAATTATTCTTTTCATTAATACAAGAGCTCATTAAATATTTGAAACTACACTTGAAAAATTTAGTAATTAACACTTGAAACTACACTTTTTTATTAGAAAAAACTTAAAAATTCATAATAGAACCAAAAAGACAGTAATAAACCAATAGAAGAAAAGGAAAACATCAAACTGACTATGGGACATGTATATATATACATTCTAGGATGACATGAACACAAACTGCCTATTCATCTGTCTTTGGAGGACACAAGCAATATGTCCAGGCTGCATGCAATATTGCTTACCATTTTATTCATTTTTAACATAGTACTAAGTAACTTATAATTGTAGTTTTTACGCTAACACTAATCATATGATTGTAGATATTTGAATTTATTGAAAACGGAAATAATGTAAAAAAAATTGTAAATAGTATGCGTGCCTGTGAAAAGAAATAAATTTAAAATTCATACAATACTTTAATTCTCATTTTCAAATGTTGTTTTTACTTTCAATAACTATATATGTTTTATCTATAGGTACATTTATATAAATTTAAAAAACAAACATACATATCAACATTCTATTACAAATTGAACTAAATATATATTTCCCTTGAACAAAATCACCACCATAATTTAAAATGGTAACCAATTACAAATTTGGTCCAACTAATCATCAAAAGATGAATTAATAGGAGAAACAACCTAATTAGTAGTGCTAGTGAGATTCACTAGTTTAAGCTAAGTGAGTATTACAAATTCAATTTTTGATCTTCGGTGGACTTAAAAAAATAGAAGAATTAGAGTTCAAAATCTTTTTAAATCTTTAATACAATTTTAGAAATTAAAAAAAAAAAATCAGTCATGGTAAATAAGAAGTGAACGAGACATGAAGTACGAGAACCTTAGTTTTAAATTAGCACAAAAATTGAAAAAAAAAACTTAAGGAAGAAACAAGAACTAGGCAAGAAATGTGTGGTTTGTTTTACTCAAGGTTAAGAATACAAAGGGAGAGTTAGATAGATAAATAAAGAAATAGAACAAAGATCATTAAACATAGAGAATGGAGTATTATTTGGGTGAAAATTGGGAATTTTAGTCTTTGACTGAGTGGAAGAGTATGGCAAAACAAAAGGCCATGATAAAATGGTTGAAGGATGGTGATGTCATAGTAAGTTCTTGTACAAAGTTGTCAACACTAAACCGAAGATGAATATTGTGGCAATTGTAGGTTTATATGGGATGAGAAGATAAAAATTATATGGATTAAAAGAATAGGATAAAGGTGCTCTTTAGGAAATACTTTGAGACTTTGATAACCTAATCGTCTTTTTAGAGGGAATCAATTTTAATAGACTAAGTGAAATTCACAACCAAGAATTGGATGACTAATTTTCAATATATGATATTAGGAAGGTGGTAATGAAAGGGAATAGAGATAGAGCATTGAGATTAGACAAGTTTAATATGTATTCTATTAGTCACAATTGAGAGTATTTAAAAAATGGTATAATGAGTGCAAGGAATAAATATTTCAAACAAACAATTTTTTAGAAAAAAATAAATAAAGATGGACAATAGAGAAGAATGAGAGATGAAGAAAGGGATTAAAAAAACAATTAATTATCAATTCTTAGACAAAATAAAAGTATATACCATAATCTAATACAAATTGTAACTCCCTTAATTACGATGTAATAAAATTTTTGAAATTCTCAAATTTACTGATGCATTTCAAGCATTCACGCTTTTCACGGCATCCATGTAGATCCCATATAAAATTATCATAAACAAGTACAATATGAATGTTAAAAAAAAAAGACAACAAAATTTACTTTAAATGAATATTTAATCAACAATATATCATTTAGAAATCTAGAACATATTATATTTATTGCATACTTTGAAATTTTTTTTTTTTTAAATTTTCTTAACTATTTTTTTGAGATGTTTTTTCTTATGCTAAAGAAATTAGGTAATATTTACTAACTATGCAGCCGAACAACTTCCCACATAAATTAAGATTGAATCCAAGAATAAATCTCTACTCATCCTAATAAGGAAGACGTACTAAATAAATTAAGACTCATTAGTTCACTAATTACGATGAAATTGCAGGATAAATCGAAAAAGAAATTGCAAGATTTCCACCATGAATATCATGAGCAAATATCATAGTAGACCTTTACTATGTATTATATGAATGAGCATTGACTCAGATCAAAAAATATAAACTAGCACCCGATACGTAAATATACGAATGATCAGAAAAATGGGGCAAAAAATATTAGAAAAGAAAAAATTAGGATTCACCGGCATTTGCCAAAAGTTGTAGTCTACCAGAACCCTTTGGCCTTCCTCGGCTTCTTTTGAGAGTATTTGTAGTTGAAACTTCGTCTTTCTTCGACTCACCCTCCTGTTGAACCAAATCAGGCATACCCTTATCGTCTTCCATAGTCGAACACCTTTAATTAACACAGAACATACAAGTTCATTTCTATCACATAGAACAAATATATATACGATACGCAACACAAAATAACTATACACGTAAAGAGATCTACATGGTATATCTATTGATCTACAGATATTAAGTGTGAGAGAGAAGATGAAGAAAACCATAAGCAACAAGAGTTATTCAACGAAAAATGGTGTTTGGTAATGGGATCTTACCTTCGCACTTCTCTGAAACTGTATCTCTATATGAGAAGATGGAAGTGGTGAGCTGCATATATATTTATAATTGATTCATTTCCACTAGTACCCTTGACAAGTTCAGTTTGACTTCTTTATGTTCCGCAATTAATTTGAAAAAAAAAAGATAAATATATTATCTGTTTTTTCCTTTTTCTCTTCAATTATTTAGGCAGCACATTATTTAAAAAAATTAATTTTATCAATCTTAATAACATAAGTAACGTATTTTTAACTTTTAAAATCTTAATTTGAATTTGAATACATAATGTTTTTTAGCTGTAATAACCATATAATGAAAACACATGGGATGTACTTTTTATAAGTAAATATCTTACTATTTAAATGCCGCCACATTTATGTATTGCCAGCTAATGATAAATGTATGAATGATTATGAAATAAAACAATTAGAAACACGGATAAGCTTGAATTGATTGCATACATACAAATCCAATAGAGGTAGATTAATATATAGGCTTTGTTTGGATAATTGCTAGCCATAGAAAGGATATGCATACCTTCATGTCGGTCTTGGAAAAACGAACTTACATTCATGTATCTCCCACATCTAGGATGATTTAAATGTAATTATTCATTTTCAGTCTGCAAGTAATTTTTTATATTTACTATCCAACTCGTTACCCTTTATTTATACGTCTATCACTCTTACCTTATCAGTTTTACATCTTTCAATTGTTTTTTTTACTTGATAAATATATTACAAATAGTCATTTCATATATTATCCAACAACATCCAAATTAATAGTTAACGAACAAAAATTGAATGAATATTTAAATAATACGTTATGTGTTAATATAATTTAGTCAAATTTTCGTATTGTAATAATACATATTATATGTAATTTTAGAATTTATAAATGGGACTGGACAAGTAAAGATTAAAGGAGGATAAATAAGTTATTCATACTTCACCTACACCAGCCACTGGTACTTTTCTTTCACTTGCATTTCTCGTTTACTTCATATTGTTTCTCCTTTTACTTATCCTTCACAGAGTGGACAAGGTAGGTTAGTCAAATCTATCATATCGGTCATCTCTAGTTTCATCCGAACTCTTTTTTTATATTAAAATATAAAATCAACAAAAATTAAATGAAGTTAGGGATTTCATAAGGACTTATCAAAATGTTCCACTAAAATGGTATATCGATTTATTATTTTAAAAAAATATATAATTACAAATTTACAAATGTAATTATCATACTTTTTTCAATTTTAAAATTTTATTTTGAATTTTTAAAAAACAAGAGTGTTTTAACTGTAACAACCATATAGTGAAAACCACTGATATATATTCCTTACAAGTAATTATCTCAATGACTAAATAAAAACAAACTATATATTACAATATAATATAAAAGTTTTTTATAAGTGGTCACAAGATAAAATTGGAAAATCGGATAAGTGTGAATGAATTCTCTACATATACAAGAAAAAGAGAGATCAATTTTTTAGCTTTGTTTGGATTAGTGGCAAGTATGCAAACTTCGACACCTAACTTTTACTCATACTCGCCCCATATATACCCGAAGCAAATCTAAATCTAATTACTCATATCTACTCTATCAGTAAATTTCTTGTACCCATCATCCAATTTGTAATAATTATTAAAACCCTTCTACCATGCTCATTATGTCAAATGCACCCTGTTTAATTGCTTCTTTACTTGATAAATATATTTAAAAAATAATTATTTCATATAATCAAATAATATTTCAATTAATTGTATAATATCCTGAATTTTTCCAATAGCTCTATTGGCATGTGATAAGATGATTGAAATGCATGTGCATAAATATTATAAAGTGTAAATTAGAGAAAAGAAAACGAAGGAGAAAATTAGGTTAAGGGAGAAAAATCCCCCGAACGAGAATTTTTTCCTCGAAGAGAAATCTATTAGTCTCGAACTCTAAAATTTTTTTTGTAGCTAGACGACATCCTAAAATGTTGAAAAGTCTCTTAAGGAAGTGAAAAAAATAGTTGAAGTAGAAATAAGGAGCGAAAACAAAAATTATGGTTAGGGAAAAACCCTAAATTCTCCCAATTTAAAGAAAATTGACTTTTTACTATTAAAATACTTTTTGAGCCCAAATTTGAGAAATTTGAATTCAAAATTTTGTAGAATAATAGTTAATATGTGAGAAAAGAAAATCGTAACGAAAGAAAAATTTTCAGAGCAAGAAAAATGGGAGAGAATTGAAGATTAGAAAATATTTTATCCTGGGAAACCCTAAAATCACATTTTTGGGTTAAATTTCATCTCAAAACTAAAATACTTAGAAGTTGAAACCCAAATTTTGTGGAAGATAAGTTAACACATAAGAAAAGAATATGGTATAAAGGGTTGAGTAAATATAATTAGAATAGAAAATACAAACATAATACATAATAAGTAAATAAAACTTTATAGTATATGTTATATAATATAAAACTATATATTTTATATTATATAAATTAAAGTTATATAATATATATATATATATGGGGAAATGCACGACAAAATTACGGGAGAAAAAATGGAGGGCACAAACAAAAATTAAGGGAAACATGATGTGTTATTTTTAAGGGAATTGATTGTGGCGAAAAGGGGAACTTTAATTTATACATAATATATATAGATAAAGGAATGCATGGCGTGATTTGGAGAGAAAACTTAAGAAGTGGAATGAGATGGAAATTAATGGGAAAATAATAGCCAAATCTTGTGGCTTAAAGAGATCATCTCAAGGGATTTTCCAGCTGGCTTGTTGGAGGATGCATGACGGCCGAAAGATGGCCAAATGGGGGCTAGAGCTGACGGGTAAAGGAGAAAATGGTAGAGCAAAATGGTGTGATAAGGTGGGATTTTTTTGTTGAAAAGTGGATCACCACTTTTTTTTTTTTTCTATTATTTCCTATAAATAGGGACATTATATGTTGGGGAAATGCATCAGGAAAAGAAGAAACAAGAAGAAAAAAAAAAAGAAGAAAAAAAGAGGAAGGTTGAGTGACGAAGAGAAAAAATTTAAGGAAAAAATTTGTGGATAGGAGGAAAATTTGTGGGGAAAATTTTAGAGAAATTTTAGGAGAATTTTTTTAGAAAAGAAAGGCTAAGTAAGAGAGAGAAAGAAAGAAATAAATCAATATGTAAATTGTGAAGAAAAGAGGTTAAGCTCGAGGAGCCTCTAATGTATAGAATTTGAGTTTAAATTGTTGTGATAATTTTAGAGTATAATTTAAATAGTACTTATGGTTTTTTTTTATTTTTTTAAAAAAAAAATAATATAGACATAGAATAATTCGATAAAATTTGGAAGAAAAATGACACTTGAGTAAGTTGTTATGCTACCGGGATGAAGGAAAGGGTTTAGAGAAATTTTCGGGGTTATTAGCAAAATTGAGGTGAAGTGGTTATTGTAGTACTTGGATAATGGATTTTTGTAAATATTTATGATGCTATTTTATAATTAGTAATTCAGATAAAATTAAATTACGTAATTATTTTACGAATATTCTGAAAATTATTAGAACATGAGATTTTGATTTTGAAACTAAAATTAGAGTTGTTACGCTTTCGTTTTCGAAAAGAGATTTAGAAATTGTATGTTTCAGTCATTATGAGGGGAGTCTCTTATCTCTACTACACCATGCTATGAGTTTGTTTTGTACCTATACATACTGATTCTGTGCTCGGGAGGATTAAGAATCTTTCGCGTGGCCATAGGTATTGGAAGTTTGGCTTTGTCAGCAATTTGTGCCGAGGCATGATATAGTTGGATGTGTTTGTTGTGTCATGCATAATGATAATGAAATTAAATTCATTGTATAATGTAGAACTGTGTTTTTAATCAAAATAATTTAAATATTTGTATTGTGACAATATAATTTTAGAATTCATAAATGGGACTTGATGATAGCTGCAGGGTATGGTGAGAGTAAATGTATTATTTGTATCCCCCCGGCCTAAATTTCTTCTTTCTTTCACTTTTATTTGGCATCTACTATTTTATTGTTTATCCTTTTCTCCACCCTTAATGAAATGGGTAAGGGATTAAACTAAGCGAGAAATTCGCCAATTTGCCATCCCTATATGCAATTCTTTTTCTAATTGTAAATACAAACAGAGCTCAGAAAATTGAAAACTAGTTTCTGTCACAAGGTAGATTGAAGAGTAAACTGAAAATTAGCAAGAATTCATTTATTTGTCTTTCAATGGATTTAAAAATATGTGACCTACCCTTTTTTCAACCCAAAAAAAAAAATGTAATATTAATATAATTAATGATATAATACAATATGAATTTAATAATCTATTGCATTCAAATATTGGCTACATGAACACAAATCATAATGTACTCCATTCCTTTCTACATTAAGATGTTTAATTAATTTACTGAAAAATGTTTATGGCGTCAAAATTTTATAAACAATATTGTATAAAAATAATCTTATACGGACTATCATTATCAATTTAGATACATAATCCACTAGTATAAATCATTCCTCAATATTAATGATAGTGACAATTTTTGATAATATACAATGTCAATCGGAGGGTCAGCACTAATTGATTTGAATAATTTAATATATATAGTTTGATTAAAGTTTGTATTCATAAAGATAAATTTTTTTAAAAAAAATTATATTTAAATTTTAAAATTAATTATATATTTAATTTAAATTTTTTTGTTTTTGTAATTCATTTTTAACACATGAAAATAGAATTCATAATTATAAAATTGAATGTATTAGTAGAATTGATTCAATTACTTATTAAATATGTAAACTTTGTTTTAACTTTTACATATTAAAGTATTAAAAAGTTTAAGAATCAAATATAAACTTAAAATCAAATGCATCATTACTTTGTTTTATTTTCAGTAAGATGGAGTGAGGTTAACAAGAGATCATTAGGGGAGGTATATATATATTTTTTGTGTGGACATGATAAAATAATATTCGTCATGAAAAGAAGTGAATAAACACTAGTCATCTAAGTATTGGAAAAAAACTAAAATATTCATTTACAATTATCTTCTGAGAAAAAACATCACAACCATCAATTTTACTCCTATTATCATTTCAATCATTATTGTTGCCGATTTTGTTTATCGATATTATTATTTCATCTGTGTTATTGTCACCTTAACTATTACCGTCACCGTTATTACACTACTATTGCTACTAATGTAACTACTAATTCTATCATTTTATTATGGTAACCATCATAAAAAATTATGGTTATTATCATTACTAGTATAATCGGAATGATGCTAATAACAAACAATTCCATAAAATTTAAATTTAAATTTTTATTATTTTTTAAAAAATTTTATTTTTAGACATAGTTAGAAAATGGGATCCTAATTTTTCTATTAGAAATAGGATTCAATGTTAAATATTGTGCTGATATATTTTATTAAAATTTTTGGGCAAAACATTGTGGGATAGGAAAATCTGGGATATCTGTCCTGCTAGTGTAAATTAATATTTTAATTACAATTTATATATATGTTTTAAAGAACTTTTTAATGTAAAAGTGTGTACTTATAACATTAATTTATAAATAAAAATTTTAATAATTAATAATTAGAGAGCGCATTATTATCAGGCCTGTATAAAACAGAGCCTGACCCGACCCATATGACAAAACCAAAATGCACCGTTTCACAAAAGAGTGATCCAGTGCGTTTAAGCTTTGGTAAGCTCGGGGATAGAACGGGTATTTAAACCTGTCTTCTTTCCCGAGAAACTCTAATTTTGCTCTCCTCTTTGTTACCACCGATGGACACCGAAAGCTTCCATTTTGCTCTGTTTTCTTACATTCCTTTCTGGTTGTTTTGTAGGTAAATATGTACACACATTGCTCAGCCACTTCCGCGAAGAGCTTCTCTCTCCGTTCACCTGCTTCTGCGCCTTCTGCCTTCATTGAGCTTCTCTCTCTATTCACTCGCCTCCGCACCTTCCGCCTTCACCGAGTTTCTCTATCTGTTCACTCGCTTTTGCGCCTTCCGCCTTCACTGAGCACCACCTGCGCAATCCGGTATTTTTCTTCTATTTTATTTGTTATTTTTTATATGAAAACATTGGTTTTTAGATAGCTTGATTGGTGAATTTCATTTTTTTTCATGGTATCAGAGCTTATTACGAATTGAGAGTCAAAATTCTTACCAAACCACTGCAAACCCGAACCCAAACTATAGGGATTTGGCCATAATAAATCCGGATCCCTCAAATATCAACAACCCGTATTATCTTGATAAATCATTAAATTCTATGGTGGTTCTTGTCTCGAAACTGCTTAATGATAACAACTATTATACATTGACAATTTTCATAGAACAGGCATTGAGTATACAAAACAAAATAGGTTTATCGATGGAACCCTAACACAACCTACAGATCCAACAAATCCATTGAGAACACATTGGAAACGGTGCAATGATTTGGAGATAGAATGCACTCTCACCTAATATTAAAACTGACACATTTTATGCTCAAACAGCACATCAACTATGACATAAACTAGAACAAAGACATTCTGAACAAAATGCAACTAGGGTGTATCAAATTAAGCAGTCGATATATGCACTCATGCAAAACCAAGAGCTAGTACGGGCTTATTTTTCAAAGCTCAAATTTCTGATTGATGAACTCTAAATTATGAACCCATTCCCATCTGCACATGTGGAGATAAAACTATTATTGGGTACCAGGAGAGAGATCACACAATGAGGTTTTTAATAGGACTTAATGAGTCATATAGCAACTTAACGTCCCAAATCTTGGAAAAGGAGCATCTCTCTAATCTGAACGAGGCATT
Organism: Carica papaya; assembly: GCF_054855325.1. NCBI lineage: Eukaryota > Viridiplantae > Streptophyta > Magnoliopsida > Brassicales > Caricaceae > Carica > Carica papaya. Next base: position 11,758,875 of record NC_142310.1, read on the forward strand.
TTCTATCATCCAACAAGATAAAAAAATGAGAGAAATTTCTTTGAAATCTGTCATTAACCGAGTTATGGCTTTCAGTATAAAAAAGGCCAACAAACCACATAGAATTGTCAACCCAAATAAGGAGAAGTATTATTGTACCTATTGTAAGAAGACTGAACATCCTTTTAAAAGATGCTTTAAGGCCAATCCAAATAGACCTATATGCACCAATTGCAATCTATCAGGACATACGACTGATGTATGCTATAGAGATAAGAACCAAGCAAATGGACAAAGGACCCAAAACAAGATAAGACAAGCCACTATCAATCAAATATCTTCTGTTGATGCACAAACTGAACTCAAGGAAGAAGAGCACAATTTATTGACAAAGGATCAACTCCACCAACTTATGGCCTTCATTCAATGAAGTCAAGCTATTGTCAATATGATACAAGCAACTTCAGAGCAAACTCAGGATCAGAAACTCATTGCATTCTCTAATATGTTTTCTTATTTCAATGTATGCATAATAGATAGAACTATTAACACACACACACAACTTGGATAATTAATACTAGGGCCTCAGATCACATAGTACACACACCACAATTATATACTGAGATAATATCAAATGTTAAATCTAAAGTTGTATTACTGAATGGAGAAAATGTAGATGTGTCTCATGTAGGAGTAGTAAAATTAAGTGATAAGCTTGTATTAGACAATGTGTTATCTGTGCCCTCATTTAGATTTAATTTAATATCTGCAAGAAGGTTAACACAGGATCTTAGGTGTTGTCTAATTTTCTTACAACAACATTGTGTCATCCAGGACCTTTTGACCTAGAAGACACTTGGGATGAGCGAGATTAAGGATGGACCATATCAGCTTAGACAACCCAAGGATTCAGAAAATGCAAGTCAACAAATCTTTACAGGAATGACACTATAAAGCTCCAACAAAGAGGAGAGAAACTTTGATATGTGGCACTACAGGCTTGGACACCCTTCATTCAAATCTAGTTTTGATTTTGATATGTTAGCAAACAAAGACTCTAAGTTATGTTATGTATATCCATTGGCAAAAATGCATAAACATTCATTTTTTTATAGTAGTAATAAAGCAAAACAATGTTTTGATTTAATACATTGTGATATTTGAAAACCTTATAACGAAATCTCTTATGATGGTTTTAGATATTTTTTAATGATTGTTGACGATTTTATTAGATGTATTTGGGTATATATGATGCTAAGTAAGACTGAAACAAGTTCATATTTACAATATTTTTTGCATCTTTGTTGAGACTCAATTTGACAGGAAAGTAAGAGTAATTAGAACTAATAATGGGAGAGAATTCGAAATGAAGAGATTTTATGATTAGAAGGGAATCATGCATCAAAAGAGTTGTGTGGAAACTCCACAATAGAATGGGAGAGTGGAGAGAAAACATCAAAAAATACTCAACACTGCAAGGGCATTAAAATTCTAAAGTGAAATAGACACCAAATATTGGAGTGATTTTGTTCTTACTGCAGCATATTTAATTAACGGAACACCCTTCTCTGTGTTAGGTGGCAAGACATATTTTGAGGTTCCACATGGAAAGAAACCAAATTATAGTCACCTGAAAGTATTTGGGTGTTTAGCCTTCGTGTCTACTTTATTGAGTGGAAGACAAAATTCGATGCAAGAGCAAGAAGATGTGTGTTCATAGGATATCCTTTTGGTACAAAGGGATATAAATTACTAGATGAAGAGACTGGTGACGTCATTATTTCTAAAAACATAATCGTTCATGAAAAAGTATTTTCTTACAAGGAAAGGAAGTGTATAATGGATATACAGACTATACATGAGTCTAGGAATATATTGATAAACGAATCAGAATCAAACACCTTTGTGCAAGATAGCATCAGGGACCAAGTGATGGGTCAAGATAGCCTCGGTACGGAGATTAGAGACTTCACACAGATAGAAGAGGTATCCAACAATCAAGAAATGATTGATGAGGAAGGAGAAAGAAGAGAAGACCATATGAATGATGATGAGATTTCAAGAAGAAAATCAACGAAGATAAAGAGGCCACCAGAGTACTTAAGGGACCATATATGTGATTAGATTCAAGAGAACAATGATTGCCTAGAGTTGTCTGATCCACAAGTCCGCAATGGTGGTGTCGTTCCCCTATCAAGCATAGTTGTTTATAGTAGAATTATGAGGGAACACAAGAAGTACATATTTGTTGTAGCATCTCATAATAAACCAAATTCATATGAGGAGGCTAGCAAGGACCCAAACTGGAGAAATGCCATAGAAAAGGAACTCCAAGCTCTTGAAGAAAACAAGACTTGGAAAGTAATTGATTTACCGGCAAGGATGTGACTAGTAGGATGTAAGTGGGTCTACAAAGTGAAATTCAGAGCAGATGGGACCATTGAAAGACACAAAGCTAGATTTGTTGCTGAGGACTTCACTCAAAAAGAAGATCTAGACTATTACGAGACATTCTCACATGTGGCCAAAATCATCTTTGTAAGAGTATTATTGGCTCTAGCTACAATCAGAGGATGACACCTTCAACAGTTAGATGTCAACAATGCTTTTTTATATGGAGATTTAAATGAGGAAGTGTATATGGAGCTTTCTCCTAGACATATTAAAAGGAAAGAAGGAAAAGTATGTAGACTTCAAAAAAGCTTGTATGGGCTTAAGCAAACATTCAGACAGTGGTATGCCAAATTTTCTGAGTTTATTACTCAACAAGGATTCAAGCAATCCAAGGCCGACTATAGTTTGTTCGTGAAGACCAATGGTGAAAGCTTTATCGTACTACTTGTATATATTGATGATATTATTGTGGCAAGTAATGATGAATCTGTTATTAAAAAACTAAAGATAACATTGAATAACAAATTTAAAATTGAGGATTTAAGAAATTTGAAGAATTTCCTTGACATTAAAGTTGGTAGGTCAAAGAGAGGGGTTCATATATACCAAAGAAAATATGCCCTAGACCTTTTGAAGGATGCAGGAGTTCCAAGAAGTAAGACTTCATCGCTCCCCTGGACCAGAATATTAAACTTTTGAAGGATGAAGGAGAGCCAACATTAGATCAGATGATGTACAGGAGGTTGATTGGAAGGTTGATGTACCTCACATTGATAAGACTTGATTTGGCTTACACTGTTTAAGTTATAAGCCACTTCATGAAAAATCTTAGAGACTGTCACTTAAGGGCTGCATACAAAGTCCTAAGGTATGTTAAGGATACACCAGGTCAAGGTTTATTTTACTCAAATACATCTGAGCTAAAATTAAATGCTTATACTGACAGTGACTGGGCGGGATGCCCATACACAAAAAAGTCTGTTAAGGATATTGTATTCTTCTAAGCAATTCATTGATATCTTAGAAATCTAAGAAACAACAAACAGTTCTAAATCCTCAGCAGAGGCGGAATATAGAGCCATGGCCAGTGTGTGTTGTGAGCTAACTTGGGTAAGATACTTACTTGATGATCTTAAAGTGTGTAATTTAAAGGCAACAAACTTATATTGTGATAACAAGGCTGTCATACACAGTTATTAATCATGTGTTTCATGAAAGAACCAAGTACATTGAGATAGATTGCCATTCAGTTAGAGATAAGGTATAAGAAGGGAGTATAGGCACAAGGCATGTGAGCAGCAAGCAACAACTAGCAGATATTTTCACTAAAGCTCTATCTAGTTGGCTTTTCAAGGAGCATATGATCAAGATGGGAGCAGAAAATGTCTACTCTCCATCTAGAGGGGGATGTTATCAGGCTTGTATAAAATAGAGTCTGACCCGGCTCATGTGACAAAACCAAAATGCACCATTTCACTAAAGAGTGATCTAGTGCGTTCAAGCTCAGGTAAGTTTGGGGACATAACAGGTATTTAAACCTGTCTTCTTCCCCGAGAAAGCCTAATTTTTCTCTCCTCTTTGCTACCACCAACGGACACAAAAAGCTTCCATTTTCCTACGTTCTCTTGCATTCCTTTCTGGTTGTTTTGTAGGTAAATACGTACACACATCTCATAGCCACTCTCGCAAAGAGCTTATCTCTCCATTCACTCGCTTCCACACCTTCCACCTTCACCAAGCTTCTCTCTCTGTTCACTTGACTTTGTGCCTTTAGCCTTCACTGAGTTTCTCTCTTCATTCACTCACTTTCACGCCTTCTACCTTCACCGAGCACCACCTGTGCAATCTTGTATTTTCCTTCAATTTTTCTTGCTATTTTTTTTATACGAAAACGTTGGTTTTTAGATAGTTTGATTGTTGAACTTCATTTTCTTTCACGTATTTGAAGAAAGAGGTTCAAAATATATCAAGAAAGAAAATAAAGTAAAATAAGATAATATCAAAATTGGTGAGTTTTTCAAACTTCCACCTTCAAGTCTTTCTCCATTCTGCAAAAGAAATTATTTTTCGGTACAAAATCAATTATTATTAAAAACATAAGGCAATATTCAATATGAAAAATAACATCTCAAACTTACCTAACAGACTAAATTCTCATCTCATATTTGCAATCTTTCTTCTTAAAAAAACATTTTTAACGATGAAGTTGTTGATTTACATATCGTAGTATTTTGAAAATTCATTTGATTATAATTACAGCGACGAAATAACCCTTCCCCTTAAACAGCACCGTTTGAGGCAGGTGGTTTAGTGATGCACTGGCCAAGAGGCTTGGGCTTCTTTGTTTGGGTTTAACTTGGACTAGGCTTGATGGTGATGGTTTGGTGAAAAGCTAAGTCGGGCTTATTTTGGGTTCGGACTAATTGGGATTTTAAGGCAACATTGCCCTTGTAGAATCATGGCATTGGTTTGGAATGACTGGGTTTGGCTAAAGACTTAAGTTTTGGGTTTAAACTTAGACTTTAAAATGGGACAAAAATGGAAAAGAATTTTAATTACAAAATAAGCCACATAATAAGAATAATAATAAATTTTAAAAAATATAAAACAATATAAATTAGTCAGGACAAATTTAGGGTTTACAATTATAAACACTATCACCTTAATGCTTTTATCAATACTTTATTGTTATTATTCTCAGTGTCATAATGGAGGTAATACGATATGGTGAAAGACTCCACAAGAATATAATATTTCATTGAATTTAAAGAGAGTTGGTACTAACCTATTTGAAATACAATTAAGCAATAAAACATGAATTGATTAATCTTAAACAAATTGGATTCAAAAAATGGTCTTAGGCAAAGAGTTGTAAAGCACCCACTTGGTAGCAGGTTGTTCATGATTTTGGGTAAAATTGTTATATTCTAAATACTACAATAAGAAACTACTAAGTAACAACATATGATGAGAAAAAAAACAAGCATTTAGATAAGACTAATTCATTATAACTTATATATAAACAACTACGAAGATAACATAATTAAGATTCATGTAAATTTGATAGCAAGATAAAAGGTTTTTAAAGAGCTTTTACGCATAAACCTATGAAAAATAGATTATTGAAGTTGAAAGAATAGTAAACAATAAAGATTATGTAACGGCCCCGAAAATTTAAAAAGAAATGTATATAATAATTTGAGTGCGGAAGTGAAATAAAGGTTAAGGTTAACATTCCTTATACGATAACTCAAAAGTACTAACAAATATTACGGAACAAATTTTTTAAAAGAAATACGAAAAATAGAAAAAATAAAAAAAAACTATAAAGTATTTAGGGTCTACTTGTAGTCTTCTTGCGGATCGGGCTGGAGGACCGAGTCCTGATCTGAAATGGTTAAATAAGGGGGTGAGCTACACTAGCCCAGTAAGGACATCACAATATATCGCCGTCACAGAAGTAAAGCTTGGTAGAAAATAAAAAATAACTAATGGAGCACAAATTTTAAACAAATTCATTTATCAATAATCAAACCATTTACCGTCCACTTACCGTAGTGAGATTTATAAAAATAACATATGTAAACAATAACATTATAAATATCATGAATTCATATATAATCTGTAACATAGCACATATTATACTTTTATATTCAAATCACCAAACAACAATTGCCCTTTTTATCAGCCTACTAGTATCCATGGGGATCCATAGGGGTGTCCCCGCTACACATGAAACCTTTCCATTAACAATCTTAATTTCAGGGCCGTCCCCATACCCCGTCCGGTATGAGACGCTAAGACATTAAACCTCAATACCCCGTCTGGTATGAGGGTGAAGCGGGTCGTCCCCATACCCCATCCGATATGAGACAACGTTCACGGTAGAGTTCCCTATGAACCCGATCCGTCCACCATCTCTCAGGATATCTAGTGAGGCTGTCATCTTATCCATTTATCAGATTACATCCCTTTCCTGTTTATCCTTAACCTCTGTTGTCAAATTAAACACAATCACATAAACAATGAACATGTACCCGATAATATAATCATATCTTAAATCCCAAATTCACGCAGTGGTCAAGTAATAGAGTAACACATGCATTTAAGACTCTAAAATCAGATACCATCACGCCTTTAAACTATAAAATAAATCAACATAAATCAACAAAGAACAATGTCCGATTTCGGGCTCCATTAGCAATCTGTAATTAATTATGCATATTTATTTAACTCATAATCTAACTCGTACAAAAGACCGTATTATTATTTATTCAAACTTCACATCTATGATAGAAAATAGGGTAAGGGGTCCTTACTTGATTCGACGCAGAAAACTAGATGGTTACTGCGCCTACGGGCGGTCCCTAGGTTCCCTGAATTTTTTTTCGGGAACTAAAACGCGCTTACGGTACCTACAAGTGTCCCAAATAAACCAAAAAATTAGACCCAGGGCCCACTCAGCTAATTTCAGAATTCCAGCACGGCGGCTCCGCAGTGCTCCGACGACGGCGTCCGCAGCGGTGATCCGCCTCGGGTTGGCTGTTTTCGGCCATTTTCGGCCGAATTCAGCTGAACTTGCACCAGTTTCTCCGAGAAAATACACTTAGGGCCCTCGGTGGGCCGGAAAAAATACAGAAAATCGAAACTCACCGGCTGTGAGGCTTTCCGGTATGGTGGCTCGTTCAACTCATATTGTGGTTGGACGTTTTGCTCTAGTCAACCTGTTGAGGAGGAAACGGTGATCACAACGGTGGAAAAATCACATCGAACAGAAATCGAAAAGGACCTCATCAGAGGCGGAAACTGAAACACCCCGCGGCGGTGCCGCTGAGCTTCGACGGCGTTTTTCGGCCAATTGGTCAGTTCTTTCACTCCGATTTGGCCATGGGTGGGTTTGAAATAAAATTCTGAGCAAAGAGTAGAATTTTTACCTTGTTTGGCGGTCGGAAATTGCTCCGATGCGGCGGCGAGTGGCAGCGGTTGGCTCCCCAGCGACTGGGCTGCCTTCTCCGACAAGGGGCTCTAGCGGCTAGGGTTAGGGTTTGGGTGCGGATGGGGTTATTTATACCCATCTTCTTTTGATCTGGGCCGTCCATTGCTTTTAATCTGGATCGTCCGATCGCAATTAAATAGGAAGTGAATCTGGACCGTTCATCGCGATTCAATCTAGGCTGTCCGTATGCGATTCAATCTGGGCCGTCCGTGCGCGATGCAATCTGGACCGTCCATGCGCATTTTTTATTTGGGCCATCCGTGCTCGCGGGAACAGAGCTCAGCTGTTCAATCGCGTGCATGCGAATCGCCCAATGGCTCCCCCCGCGTGGCCTCCCGCGTCAACGTCTCTGCCACCTGGCGCGTCCTGGTTGGTCAAGGCTGCTAACTGGGCAGCTGACGTGGCGTAACTTTTCTAAATTACGTTTTGACTCCCATTTTTCTGATTTTTCTTTCAAAAATACCCTCAGAACCCAAATTTTCACCACTTTTCTCCAAAATTATTTTCAATTAAATCCTCATTTATTTTTTCACCCTTTTTATTATTATTATTACTATTACTATTATTTTTATTTAATCAAATTAAAATAAATTCAATTCAATTCAATTCAATTAATACATATTTATATTTATATAGAAATAATAAATCCCTTCTTCCTAAATTATTGTTCTAAGAGTGCGTAACAATGTTACTAGTAGATGAAACAAAATAACTGTCTCTAAGGCAACTAGATCAATAAATTTTATATCTATGATAGAATCAATGCAAGTTTAAAAGAAAAAAAATTTATATTGTAACAACTGCGAATAAATCGAAATTATAACAACCATGAGAACATTTTAGAAAACTAAATTAAATATGAAAAGTTAAAAATTAGGGATTTAGGGAGCTAAATGAAGAAAAATTAAAATTTTGGCTTCCTTCTGTAATTAAAAATGATCAAAATAAATAAAATATACAAAAACGGGGCTTGAGTGAAATTTTAGGAAGTTGTGACCCCTCAGTAGGTGAAGTGTCGAAGTAAGCCAATCAAATGATGCCATTTAGACCACGCAGATCACATAGGTAGACTTTTGAGATATATCTGATCTGACAATCAGGAATCACAGAGAAATACACAGCCATGACCATGAGATGGAGATAAAACAACCCAAATGAAGGGGTGAGAGAATAGGGAAACAATTTAAGAAGGATAGAGCTTTAAGGATTCAACTTTGGAAATATGATGAGATTTTGAAAAAGGAAGGGAAACTTTTAAGTGGGTGTAAAAAAAAGAAGTTTGAAAATTGAGAAGATAAAGATAGATTAGAAGAAAAAATTGAATAGAGAGTAACAAATTAGGGAGAATAGAGAAAGAAAAAAGGATTCACTAGTGGATATTATCTCAATTCATCTATCAACTCCATTTGTATTTCAATATAGATGTATCCCTAGATCAATGAACTAATTTTAAGGATGAATCAACAATGAAATTAAACAACTACCTAATAACTTTTTTGTGCTTTTGGTAATCAAGATAAAGAATCTAGTATGTGTTTTATATGACTATATTTTTAGTTCCACTTTATTTATCCTCCCTCTCCTTTGTCTCAATAACTCTGCCACTATTAATTTGATTTGTTTTGATTTCTTAGTTAAAATGTTGTCAAGTTCATTTATATGACCAAGATAGTAACATGAATTAATGTAGTTTAAATTATTAGTTAACTTTTTATTTTCATTTACTCATTTAGGTCATTCTAAAAATAACTAATTTGATGAATGAACATAGTTGAGTTTATCGACCTTTTTTAGGAACTCCATGAATCAATCCATGTACTTATGCTTAAGATATTTTGGTTATAAATGCACATGTTACTTTCCTCGTTCTAATTTGTGCTACTTTTTTCCTCTCACTCATTTTTTGTTTTATATATTTGATGTATGAGATTGAGAATTCCCAAACTTCACCCTTTATTCTCTCTCTTTCTCTCCTCTTCTCTATTCCCTTCTCAACCTCATCCTTATCCCTAATTTTTCCTTTTACCAATCTCCCTTTAAGAACCTAACTCTTCATCTATATTATTGTTTTGCTTCCTTCAATCTCTCAAAACCTTGTTGCTTCTTTCCTCTCTCTTCTCTTTTATTGAGAGGGTTTGGAGAAAAAGATTATTATTTTATTAATTTGGTAAAGATAATATTACCAAGTAATGGCAAAGTATTTATACTAATGAAGTGTGATTAGTTAGTTAAATATAATTAATAACAATTAATGTACTCTAGTACTCTTCTTCAAGATCAATGTCATATATAACCATCTTGGAGAGTAAGAAAAAAATAATGAAGGAGAAGATACAACCAAAATAATGAAGGAGAAGATACAACCTTTGCAAATAAGTTTGTTAATTGATTGGTAGATCGAATAGGTAAAAGTTTCACAGAACCAGTTATAATTTGATCACGAACAATTATAGATATTGTTAAAAAAGTGAACAGTTCATTAGAGAGTTAATATGGATAGCTCATTAGAGAGTTAATACTTTCTATGTATACTTTAAGAATGTAATAACTGTACATATTTCTATAATTATGATTTAAACATTTTGTAATTATGCTTTAAATTATTTTTCCTTCTTAGCTTATTATTTCAATTAAGAATAACATATTTTTAAGGATATAATCAGAACTATTTCTACTTAATGGAAAGCCAATAAAGGGCAAAGGGATTCAGCTCAAAAACATGATATGGTATTAGAGCTTGAATTTTTGTTTTTTCCTAAGTGATTTGATATTTTTCATCTATGTTTTCTTCTGAGTGCTTTGATAATTCAGATATCTTTATGATCTTCACCTTGAAATCTTCGTTATTTTTTGTTCTCTTTCGTCATTTCAAAAAGATGACTTTCGAAAAAATTACGTTCAAGTCTTTCAATGTTCAATCCACTGGAAAAATTATTCGACCTGAAAATTTCAGTTTCGACTATTTGTGACAGAAAAAGAATAATAGGGTCATATAGATGGAAGTGATCAACTCTTGCAGATCCTAAAAAGTTACTTTAGTGGAATGTCAAAAATGCTAGGGTGATGACTTGAATTTTAGGGTTAGTTGATTCTCTTATTATACTTAATCTAAAGCCATATAAGAATGCAAAAACCATGTGGGATTGTCTCAAAAAGGTGTTCAATTAAAAAAACAGGGCAAGATGCTTTCAGTTGGAGCATGACATTGCTAATTACTCTCAAGAAAGTCTCTCTATTCAATATTATTTTTCTGAATTTTAGAATTTATAGACTGAATTTACTGATATTAGTTATACTAACATACCTTATGCATCTTTATCTATAATTCAAAAAGTTTATAAGCAGAGTAAGCGAGATCAATTTTTGATGAAATTACAGTATGATTTTGAGAATATTCGCTCAAACTTGATGAATCGTGTTCTTTCTCCCTCATTGGATGTTTACTTTGGAGAACTACTTCATGAAGAACAATGCATTTTAACCCAAACCACTTTTCAATAAGAGAACACTATCAATCTTGCTTTTGCAGCGCAAGATAAAAGAAAAGGTAGAGATATGAGCATAATGCAACGTTACAATTGCAAAAACTATGGTCATATTAGTACCAATTGTGGAAAGAAGTTTTGCAATTACTATAAGCAACAAGGACACATTCTAAAAAAATATCCTGCACGTTCTCAAAATTGTAGAGTCAATGTTTTTCAAGTTGGCTTAAATAATTTTGCTTCAACAAGTATCAACAACCAATTTGTTGCACCAATTGTATCTATAAATCCTACAACAACTGCACCAGTTGTAGTTACTCCTGAAATGGTACAACGAATTATTGTTTCAGCTTTTTCAACCTTGGGTCTATAAGGTAATGACATTACATCTCAATTTTGGCTTGTTGATTCTGCTACTTTAAATCACATGACCAACTCATCTTATATGCTTAAAAATATTTGTAAGCATCATGATTCATCAAAAATTGAGGTTGCTAGTAGGAATACTTTACTAATTACTAAAATTAGAAATACTAATCAAGCTTTCAAAAATATTTTTATATCACCAAGGTTATCTGCTAGTCTTATTTAAGTTGGTCAATTGGTAGATAACAGTTGTGATGTGCATTTTTCTCGTAATGGTTGTCTTATGCAAGATCAAGTGTCAAGGATGACAATCGTGAAGGGGCCTAAAGTCGGGAAATTATTTCCTATTCGTTTTTTCATTCCTCATGTCTTATCTTTTGTTTGTACTACTATTGACAGTAAAAGTGAAATATGACATAAATGTTTAGGACATCTGAACTCGAATATTTTATTTTATTTGCTGAATTCTGGTTTGTTGAGTAATAAAAATCATTTTTCAAATATTTCTTTTGATTGTTCTACATGTAAATTAGGTAAGAGTAAAACACTTCTTTTTCCGTCTATTGGTTAGCAAGCTGTAAAATATTTTGATGTTATTCATAGTGATGTTTAGGGCCCTACATCTATTATTTCTCATCCTAAGTATAAGTACTTTGTGACATTTGTATATGATTACAACCAGTTTACTTGGGTATATTTTCTTCGTGCTAAATCTGAAGTGTTCTCTGTCTTTAAAACTTTTTTTTTATACTGAGACTTAATTTTCTATACGTATTTAAAGTGTTGAGATCTGATTCTGGTAGAGAGTATATATCTCATGAATTTCTTAAATTTTTATTTTAGAAGGGAATTATTTTACAAAAATCATGTCCATATATACCACAGCAAAATGGTGTTGCTGAGCATAAGAACTGACATCTTTTAAATATAACTCGTACTCTGTTAATTGAGTCGTCTGTTCCATCAAAATATTAGGTTGAAGCTTTGTCCACAACCATTTATTTAATTAACAAACTATCATCTCAGGTGTTAAAACTTGACTCTCCTTACTATCGTCTTTATAATAAACATCCTACCTATCATAACTTACATATATTTGGTTGTGTTTGTTTTGTACATTTGTCTTTCCATGAGCATCACAAAATTTCTGCTCAATCTACTAAATGTGCTTTTACGGGATATAGTACTTCACAAAAATATTTTGTTTGCTATGATCCTATCTCTAACAAATTTTATAGAATGTTGTTTTCTTTGAGAATCAATATTTTTTTTAACTATGTGGAGTCATCTCCTGTTAGTATTTTTTTTCTTACCTTTGAAAACTCACAATCTTTTGAGTGTTTCAAACTTGGATGTATCTATCAACGACGTCAACCAACTTTACTCCTTTCCGAGACTGCTCAGCCACCTAAGACTGCACCTGAACCTATCTCTAGTATTTCTTATGTGGCTGTCCCTTCAGAGCCTATACTTCAACGATCTACCAGAGTATCTCGTCCTCCTATTTGGTATAGTTATTCCTCTACTTTGTCCTCTATTTCTATTCCATCATATTACTCACAAACTGTCAAGCATGAGCGTTGATAGAAAGCAATGAAGGAGAAACTACAAGCTCTCGAAGAGAATCATACTTAAAACATTGTATCTTGTCATCTGTTTGTTCGACCCATTGGATCTAAATGAGTTTATTCAATTAAACTTCATTCAGATAGAACTCTAGATCAATATAAAGCTCACTTAGTTGCTCTTGGGAACAAACAGGAATATGGAGTGAACTACGAGAAAACTTTTACACTTATAGCAAAAATGATAATTGTGCGAACCATTATTGTCATTGCTGCTTCCCAAGGCTAGCGACTTCACCAGATGGATGTAAAAATGTTGTCTCCCATGGTGATCTCAAAAAAGATATCTCTATGACACCTCCGCCTGGTTTGTTTTTTACACCTATATCATATGTGTGTAAATTAAAAAAACTTTGCATGGCCTGAAACTGGCTCCCAGAACTTGGTTTGACAAGTTTCAAACTATTTTTCTCCAATTCTCTTTTGTGCAGAGTAAATATGACTCATCTTTATTTCTTCACAAAACAACTACAAGTTGTGTTCTTCTTCTTATATATATATATAGATGACATTGTTATCACAGGAACTGATTTTTTATTGATCACTAGTTTCCAACAACATCTTAAGGATTCTTTTCATATGAAATATCTTAGTTCTCTTACATATTTTTTAGGATTAAAGGTTCATTCTAATTCTTCTGGTGTGTTCTTACATCAACACAAATACACTCAAGATCTGATTACTTTGGCGGACCTTCAAGATTCTTCTTCAGTTGATACTCCATTAGAATTGAATATAAAATATCGTCTTGAGGAAGGGGATCCTCTTCCTGATCCTACTACATTTCGACAATTAGTTGAAAACTTGAATTATCTTACTATTACACGACCAGATATTTCCTTTGTCATTCAATAGTTCAATCAATTAATGCAAGCCCCATGTCATCTGCACTTGGCAGCTGTTTGTAGCATCATTCAGTATCTTATAGACTCGCCTAACCGTGACTTATTCTTTCTGACTGGTTCTCCAATCTGTCTTGTTGCATTTAGTGATGCTGATTAGGCTGAATGTTCTGATACTCGTTGTTCTGTCACTGGCTGGTGTATGTTTTTTGGAGATTCTTTAATATATTAGAAGAGTAAGAAATAAGATTGGGTTTCAAAATCTTCTATCGAGTCTGAATATCGAGCCATGTCTACAGCTTGCTCTGAGATTATTTGGCTTCATGGGCTATTTGCCAAACTTGGCTTTCCTCAATCTAGTTCCACTCCTCTCCGTACAGACAACACAAGTACTATTCAAATTGCTACCAATCTTGTTTTTCATGAACGTACCAAATATATCGAAATAGATTGTCATTCAATACAAGAATCTATAGATCCTAGTGTCATTTATCTTTCACATGTTTCTAGTGCTCTCTAAATAACTTATGCGCTTACAAAATCCATGACTAGGCAATGTCATCAATTCCTAGTTAGCAAATTGATACTTCTTGATCGACCAATATCAATTTGAGGGGGGATGTTAATAAGGCAGACAGTTCATTAGAGAGTTAATATGAACAGTTCATTAGAAAGTTAATATGAACAGTTCATTAGAAAGTTAATACTTTTAATGTATATTTTAGAAATATAATAACTGTACATATTTTTATAATTATGGTTTAAATATTCTGTAATTATATTGTAAATTATTTTCTCTTCTTAGAATATTATTTCAGCTAGGAATAATAGATTTGTAGGGATGTAAATTAAAATTATTTCTATTTAATGGAAAGCCGATAAAAGTAAAAAGATTCAGCTCAAAGACGTGATATATATATATATATATATATATATATATATATTTTTCATCCATGAAAGCCAGGATTAGAAGTAATATACATTGTTGTCTAGTTGTCTCAAAACATAACAGTAAGATCTAAGGCAACCGAAGTCTAATAACAATTTTTTTACCTAGAGCAACTCACTTGTGGTAGCAACCAAGAGTTTATATTCAGCTTCAACCAAGAAGTGGGAGACGGGGCTTTGTTTCTTGACTTTCTATGAAATGAAGGAATGACCAAGAAAAATAGAACTCTTACAGTAGCCCAGCGAGAACCTGTGCAAGCAGCCCAATCTACGTCCAAGAAAGTTTTCAGTTTAATAGGAGAATCAGCTGCATTTAAAAAAACCTTACCCGGGTTTTGATTTGAGAAAATGGAGGAGATGATATGCAGCTTTAAATGAGGTTGTCGAGTCTAAGAGATAAATTGAATTAACTTATGAACTATAAAAACAATGTGTAGGCAAGAAATAACAAAGTACAACAACCTACCAATTAATTGCTTATATTGAGAAGGTCGAGGGAGCAACTCCCTCTCATGGGAATTAAGTGAGAGCTTCAGATCCATAGGAAGATTAACAGGTTTGGAGGCCAAGAAACATGTATCAAGTAATTGTAATATATAATGACTTAAATTTGATACCTTTGAACAACTAATCAATTTTTAAAACTAAGAAATACTTTATACTATTAAAATCTTTTAATTTAAACTAAATTTATAAAAAAATTTTTATCGATCATATTTCTGCTACATATAGATCACGACCACTATATCATCAATATATACTAAAATTGCAATAAAAGTGGAATTAGAACCAAGAGTCAACAAGAAATAATGACTTTGATTGACGAGAACAAAAGTAAAGTAAAGCATTATAATGAGTGAAAAAAAGGATAAGAAGAAAAAAAAGAAAAAGGAATCTCTGGTTTCAAGCTTCATACAAGTGAAAAACATAATCCATCAAATATAATATGAGTGAAAAACATATAATTTCAAGTTAGATAAGATTAGTTTTCACCACATAATCCATCAAATAGTATAATAAAAAATTATGCAAAGAGCTGTAGGAAAGGAATAGAATACATTTGCCAAGCACAACAGAGATGCAACAGACCAAACAATAAACCAGTTGCTTAGGACCAGCAGCCACCAGACAGCTGAAAATTACGCATAAACACTGTAACAATGACGTAACAGAAGCTTGAACCCACAATTGGCAAGAGGCAAGGAAATACATTATGTGTGTACATACATATATACACACACACACATCCAACAGCATGAAAACTTCATGAAGCTGCATCATAGCAAGAAGGAATGAAAACTTACCAAGCTCGGAACCAAAATCTGATACTCTGAAAAACAAGAAGCTGAGCAGTGATCCGCTACTTTCATAGTAATAATAAAAAGGGAAACAAGAACTGAACAAAGATAATAAAATGGGAAACCGGATTTTTAAATTATTTATTTTCTACTGCCTAGGTGAAACTAAAACTTGGGCCATGAAACATGGGAGCAACACCTAGTAAAGCCATCCATCTATGCAAGTGATTAGATTTGCAGATATCAAATGAAAATATATATATATATATATATAATATATATATATATATACTCAGAGGCGTAATGCATTCACATCTGTAGTTGAGATTTAGAAGCAAATTTAAAACTGCTTGGTTGAAATTTACAAGTTCTCAACAGGAAAACCAATAACAGGACTTATCTCTGATGCCAAAGATCGCAGCTCATTGACTTCTGCATCAGTTAGTCTCCACCCAAGAGCACCAGCAAATTCCTTAGCCTGTTCAGCATTTTTGGCTCCTGGAATTGGCACAACATTATCTTGGGCTATTAACCAGTTTAGTACTACCTGCATAGAGGAAGATAACATTTTAAATATTGTAGACAATATGCAGTTTAGATTTATTTTGTCAATGCCGCATGATAGTTATTAGATTTATGATATGATAAAATCTGCTTAGTACATATTATTTCCGTCATAGAATAATTTGCTTGTCAATGTTAGCTACCCTAGCTGATGAAAAATACTGCACAAGGACCCACTCTTATTAGGGATTCAGATAAATTTTTGGAATAGAATCACTTTCCATTACTTCAATACGGATCCGGTGAGCAGTCTTTTCACACACAGAAAAAGAGATCAAGTAGCTGCCTAAAGAGAAAATAATCATATCCGTAATGCCCAAGAAAAGTTTATGCCTTCCAATTTATAAGGAAAAGAAAAATGATATATAATAGAACTAATTGATGCTCATACATCTTAGTCCAGTACAACACTAGTGTATTGCCAGTACATGACTTGAAGTGGCCCCTGACTACGTGAAAATGTCTTCATAAAGCACGATGTCAAGTCAGAACCCCATTTAGGCTTCATAATGTCAGGGTAAAAGTGTCAATATATGGAGTAGGGTATCAAGAATCGATGACAAATGAGTTCAGCAATACTTTCTACCATAACTGATTTTATTATTTACCTTCTTGACATCTAAGAGAAACTACTTCTGGAACTAATTTTGACTGAAAATTGAAACATGGTAGCGTAAGGAGAAAGATACCTGCGTGGGGGTTCTTTTGTAGTTCTCTCCTACTTCCCTTATCCTACGCAGAAGAGGTTGGAGCTGCATAGAGAAAGGTTCTTGAGCCACCAAATGAGGTTGAATATATTCAGTTTCTCACTCTCTAAAGGCTTTACCTTTGTTAGAAACTCAGGAGTGTAAATCTTGCCGCGTGGGCCAGTTGGTGGATTTTCTGGTGTATACTTTCCTGTGAGGGCACCTGCAAAGAAAAGAATATCGTGTTGCAAAATTTGAGGATGTTCACAAAACTAAAATAAAAAACAACCATAGACGCTCATAAAAGAAAATGCTGAAACACTAATAATGGCTAAATCACTACAACTATAAAACAATTTTATTATTGAAGGATTAACAGTTTAAAATGAATGTTGTTCCTAATTTGTTCCTATTATTCATATCTTATTTTCTGTTGAAATTTCTGCCTAAATGGAATCTCACATTAAAAAAGATGTGATAGAGAATAGGAGTCAGAAGATTGAACTTTTAAATTAAAATGGAACTTGTCAGGGACAATGCAGGCTGGATCATCTACCAAGCAAAGATGCATAATTCATAGTTTTAAGTCATTAGATTCAGGTTACAAAATCTTACATAAATCGATTTATTCACATACTTCCTTCTAATTATAGATCACCTTTGTTCAAGTACACATTCAAAAGTCATCCAAATAGAGAATAGGCAGAAGATCCAGTCAGTTTTCTATTTGTCACTTCCAATGTCAACAAAAAATGATTAATCTATATTTATGTACACAAACATGGGCAAAATCAATTACGTTGAGACAAAATTTTACTATGAATACTTGGAGAGAACACGAAATTAACGTACAATAACTATAGGAATCTTTTTTGTAGAAAATTTGGGGAAAGAACATAGCAGAAAAAGCTTTCCAGAACATACCCTACAATACAGCAAAGCTAGCACACATGCTGAGAAAGACATCTGGTTTCTAAGCATAAAATTTGAAGCTTCCTTTCATCTTTTTGATAACTCTGGTTCTAAGTATATAGAAACCCAGATTTTGTTTTTGAGAATGAACTTGGTTTAAAGATAGAGGATAGGTATATAGTAAAACCATTATGTTTCTCACATTCTATTTCAGTTGATCCTAGGATTAGTGGCAATCGAATAAAAGAGTTCTATAGGACTGAAAAGACATAAAATCATAAGCTATCACCTTGAGCAATCGGAGAATATGCTATCAAAGTAATTCCAAGCTCATCACAGGCAGCCTTGACATCGTTTTGCTCTGGTGCCCTGTATATGAGACTATAATTCACTTGGTTTGAAGCTAGAGGTATTCCTCTCTTCTTAAGCTTTTCAAAAGCATTACGAAGTCTCTTCTCTGAAAAGAACCATCTATATATGATGAATTTCTAAATGCAATTTCATAACTGAAAAGGAATAATCACAGCATGCTAATATCATTATAGCTAGTAAAATGACCACATGAATAAAAATGACAATGTATTACCCGGAATTAGGAAATATAGAACACTCAATTGGCATGAACCGAAGATAACAAGCAGCTAAAATTAGAGATTACCATTGTAGTTTGAAACACCAACAGCCTTCACAAGGCCCTGCTCAACAGCATCTCCAAGACCATCAAGATATCCTGAAACAACAATTTCATTAACTCAGCTTCTCCTAAATCTCATCCGGGACAAGTTTATCAACACTCCAATTCTACTAACTATAGAGTTAGTTGTTGTAAGAAGCAATGATGTTAGTCATGAAAACCTTCATTTCCCCACACTCCAGGCCTGAAAGTCAAATCGAACAAGTTGATTAGGAACCAAGAGTTTTAAAACTAATTAAGCATAAACTTGTGCCCTATGAAGCACAGACCAATGAAGTTGATAGAGTTCCACTTTAGATATACCAAGCCGACAGAGGGAATTCTTAAGGGCAGAGAGGACACTCTGACGTCCTAGTCTCCATGGCAATGCCGCAAACTTGGTTGCTACAGCAACTTCTGTTTCCGGATCCTTTTCTTTCCTTTTCTTAATAAATCTTCAATAATCATATATTAGATTGAAGAGTATTAACATGAAAAGAGAATTGACAAAACTAAATTTTAGTTTCAGTAGGTCTGACAGAAGAACTGCAAACCAAAAGGTCCATAGAATGTACCTTCCTAAAAGATTTTCAGAATTTATAGCACCCAAAGCGAGCTGCAAGAACAGTTGCCAACAATTTCAAGGAAAATTCAGAAGCAAAGAACAATGAACAAATATAAGAGCTTTAGCTCTCTCACCATAGACCCATAAATTTCAGCGGTATCAAAAAATGTTATTCCACTATCAATACTGGTATCAAAAGCAGCCTTAGCACCCTTCAGTTTCCTATCTGCCACAATAGCGGAAAACATGGTTGAGCAAATTCTTACCGTCCAGAATATTCTAAATCACTCGCTTCTCGTTTTCAAATAAAAGAATATCACTCTCTTCGCTTCCTCCATATTGAACCACCAATAGACTCAGAAGAACGAATTAAGAAAAGCCAGAACGAAGAAAATTTGCATGACTGCAGCAGTCAAAGCAGTAGTCCGTGCTGATTCATGATCAATTTCCATTCTAAGTTCCAAAAGGACTCGTGATAGTCGGAACATCAAAAAAGAAATTCAAGACATAAGAAGAAGCGATGGATGTATCGCCAAGAGGGAAATAACTGGTAGGTTACCATCCCATTCGAAGTTGTTCCAGTACGTGGTGTCCCCCCATGACCAAGCTCCAATTCCAAGTCTGGTCACCTTGAGATCAGAACCGCCTAATTTCACTTTCTCTTGCTCGGCTCTCAAAGCAGCAAAATCTCCGGAAGCAACAGCTCTTACTCTCAGACTCCGTCTTTGGAATTCACTGAAGATAGATAAGCAGGCACTGGTCATAGGCACGGCCATATTCGATTCTAGTTTCTCGTTTCTTTTTCACTTATCAGAGATGCTGATTCTAAAGAATTCTGCAATTCAAAAAACAGAGACTCTGGGTGGAGAAGTTGAAGCGGGAAGATTTCTTATGCTGTGTTTTGAGGTTGGAGCGGGAAGGAAAAAAAGGAAGAAGTTAAAACGAGCATGTAGAGTGATATGGAAAGAGACGAAGGAACCTACTCGGGAGGTGAGGAATTTATTTATTTTGGTTTTAAAAGTTTGTATTTGATAATATAAAAATTAGGAATTAGTGGACGAAATGTTTTTGTTTTTATCAGATTTTTGTTGTCACAAACTAAAAATATCAAAATAAAATCTGAAATTAAAACTTAATAATTCATTCATTTAATATTTTAAATTAAAAATAAAATATTAATCTTTATTAATACTTTTAGTTTATTAAGGATTATTTAAATAATTATAATGATTTAAAATTAATATTTACATTTAAAAAATTAATTAGAGAAATTGAAATAAAATAAATAATATAAATTATTAGAAATCTACCTAAACAAACATGAAATTGTTGCTTTGTAATAAAAGTTGTTCATTATGAAATCTATTTATTTTTTCTGTTATTTTCCATATTCTTTGGATTGCAATTTTTTATATTTTTTTCCATAAATTTTTCACTTTTAGGTGCATATGTTGATTCTATAACATTTATTTCAAATTTAATTATATTTAAGTTTGAAATTATTGTCGCGATCATATTAACAATTCTTATATTTAGTTTAAAGAATAAAATAAAATTAGTTGAACGAAATTTATAATTTTTTATTAATAATTTATTATTTAGTTCAATCACAAAAAGACATAAAATTAATTTGGAACATAAAAAATAAAGAATATATTTTTTTTTAGAGTATATTTATCAATATTATTTTCTCTTTAAAATTTTAATAGAGAAGTTATATAGAATACTACATAATTATATTTATTTATAATTTTTAAAGAAATAAAGGATATGGTTTTGGCTTGAAAACTATGATGAAAGTTGGAAAATAATTTAATATTTTGAAATAAATTCTTGAAAAAATTAGTAATCAATGCTCAAAACTACACTTTTTTTATTAGAAAAAATTTAAAAATGCATGGAAGAACCAAAAATAAAGCAAGCAGAGTTTGAGCCAATAAAAGAAAAGGAAAAGGGCAAACTGGCCTGTGGGACATGTGTACGTACGTCCAAGGATGACATGCACGCAGCTAACCAGCCCACGTGCAATTAGGAGGCAAACCCGTAATTCCCTCAAAATTACTGATACGTACCCACATAAATATTATCCTACAGACAAGTACGATGTTAATGGGCAAAAAAAGAAAAGACAATAAAATTAACTTTAAATGATTATTTAATCAACAAAATATCATTTAGAAATCCATCACATAGTATTATTTACTATGTAACTTTAGAAGTTTTTTGGTTTATTTTTTGAATTATTTTTTTGAAATGTTATTTATTCGACTAAAAAAATTAGTTAATATCTTCTAACTATGCAACCAAACCACCGGCATTTGTCAAAAGTTGTAGTTTACCAGAACCCTTTGGCCTTCCTCGGCTTCTTTTGAGAGTACTCAGCAGCTGGAGCTTCACCCTTCTGTTGAATCAAATCAAGCATACACTTATCATCTTCCATGGTCAAACACCTTTAATTAACATAGAACATACAAGTTAATTTGCATTACATGGAACAAATATATATAGAGATATACAACACAAAATAACTATACACATAAAAAGATCTACATGGTATATTGCCTTCGCACTTCTCCGAAACTATATCTCTATATGAAATGATAGAGGTGGTGAGCCGCGTATATATTTATAATTGTACTCATTTTCACTAGTACCCTTGGCAACTTCAGTTTGGCTTTTTTATGTTTTGCAATTAATTTAACAAAAAAAAAAAAGATAAATATATTTATTTTTTTTTTTCACTTACTTAAAATTATAAAATTATTTTTTATTCAATTTTTAAAGATATTTTAGCTTAAATAATAATGATTAGATAGCGCATTGATTAAAAAAAATAGTTTTATCGAGCTTAATAACATGAATAATGTATTTTTTATTTTTGAAATCTTATTTTTAATTTTGAAAAATAATATTTTCTTAATTGTAATAACTATACAATAAAAACAGGTAGGGTGTACTTCTTATAAGTAAATATCTTACTATTTAAATGCTACAACATTTATGTATTGCAAGGTAATAATAAATAAGTCATATATATGAATGATTATGAGATAAAAACAACTGAAAACCCAACTAAGCTTGAATTGATACTATACATAAACATCCAATAGAGATAAATTAATTTATAAGCTTTTTTTAGGTTATTGGCAGCCATAGAAAGGGTATGCATACCTTCACATCAGTCTTAGAGAAGGGAACTTCTATCCATATATGTCCCACATCGAGAACGATTTAAATTTAATTATTCATCTCTGGTTTGCAAGTAATTTCTTATACGAACTATCCAACTCGTTACCCTTTATTTACCCACTCTACCACTCCTACCTTGTCCAATTTACATCTTTTAATTGCTTTTTTTTACTTGAGAAATATGTTACGAATAATCATATATTATCTAATAATATACAAATTAATAGTTAGCAAACGAAAATTGAATCAACATTTAAATAATATGTTATGCATAATATAATTTAGCCAAATATAGTCATTTATATTATAACATATATGTAGTTTTTGGATTTATTGACGGGGTAGGAGAAGTAAAGATACAAGGAGGGTAAATGAGTTATCCATACTTCATCTACACTAGCCACTAATACTTTTCTTTCAATTATATTTGTTATGTTTTTTATATTGTTTATCTATGTACTTATCCCTAATAGAGTGAACAGGGTAGATTAGCCAAAACCATCATATTGATCACCTCTAATTTTAATTTAACTCATTTTTTTATACGTAAAAATGTAAAATTAATTAAAAAAAAAAGTTAAACAAAGTTAGGGGTTTTCTAAGGACCTATCGAGTGTTCATCTAAAATGAAATATCAACTTATAAGATAGTGATATCGATGATTCATTATTTTTTTCAAAATTTATAATTACCAAATTTTTAATAATATAATTATTGTATTCTTTCATTTTTAAAATTTTATTTTAATTTTGAAAAATAAGAGTAAAACAACAATATAATGAAAACCACGTGATATATATTCCATACAAGTAAATATCTTGATGATTGAATAAAAAAACTATATATGACAAGGTAATATAAAAGTTAATAGAAATAGTTACAAGATAAAATCGAAAAATTGTAAGCTTAAATGAATTCTATTCATACACAAGAAAAAGAGATAGCTCAACTTTTTTGTAATATTCTAAATTTCTCAGTTTTTTTATTTTATATATGACATAAATATTAAGTATGCATACATATATAAAAATGCATTATAAGAGTAGGAATTGAAAATCAAGAAAATAAAATAATGGGGAAATTAGGTTAAGGGAGAAAAATCTCTCAAACAAGATATTTTTTCCAAAAAAGGAAAATCGATTTATCTCGAACTCCAAAATTAGTTTTTAAAACATTGATGAGATCCTAAGACATTTGTAAAGATCCCAAGAGTGAGGAAAAGAATCATTGTGAAAAGGAGAGAAAACGAAAACTAGGGTTAGAGAAAAATGCTAAATCTTCCGGTTGTTGGATAAATTGACCTATTAAGGCAAAAATGCTTCCCGAACTCAAAATTGGTGGAATTTGAGACCAAAATTTTGGAGAATAATAGCTAATATATAAAGGAAGAATTTTGTAAAGAAAGAAAATTTTTGGAGCAAGAAAAATGGGAGAGAAATAAAGATTATGAAAATTATATCCTGAGAAAACTTAAATTAACCTTTTTGAATTAAAATCCTTGTTAATGCTAAAATATGTGGAATTTGGAGCCCAACTTTGACGGAGAAAATGTTCACACATAAGAAAAGGAAGTAATAGGGAGAGAAAACATTTTAAGTGAAGAAAAATGAGAGAAATTATGCAAAACTCGCAAAAGAGGGAAAAATTCTCTGAGAGAGAAATTATCCTTCGGATTTCCTTTTCTCTCCATTTTTCCTCTATCCATGTGGCACAAAATCATTGGAACATGTGGGAATGACCGAAAAGGCATGCCAAAAACTATGTGGTAATAAGAAAGAAAAAATGGAGAAGAAATCATGTTAGAGCGTCGAGTTTGGGAAGAGAGCTGTGAGGAGCATGAGGTGGCATGTTTGGAATAAGGTGGCCATTAAGTGCAGATTATTATATAGACCTATATAGATAAAATGTATATATATAAATATACATGTATACAAGCATGAATGTGGCTAAATTGGGAGAGAAACTCTCTACTATGAAGAAGAAAAGAAATAAAGCATGAGGTGGCCTCATTAATCACAAGATATAGCCCTTTCTTGCGGCCAAAAGCAAATGGTCCCAAAGTGGATTCCAAGTGGTTGAATATAAGAAGAAAAAGAAAGAAGTGGTGGATGAATCATGCTCGAAGAAGAAGTAGATGGCAGATGGAGAAAAAGATGTGAAGAGGTGACTGTTTATGGAAACAAATTGTGGTTGAGAGGTTCCCCCCTCTCCCACCACTTGGTATTGATTGAGTGGTTTCCATTGCTTATAAATAGGAAATGGGAAATAAAGGATGATGCGTCAGTAGAAATAAGAGAGAGAAAAGAAAAGAAAGAAAAAGAGAAGAAAAGAAGAAAAGAGAGTGACGTGAGAGAGAAGAAAAAAATTAAAAAGAAAATATTTTGTGAGAAGAATTTTGGAGAAATTGTAATGGAATTTTAGAGAAGAAGATAGGCTAACGAAGAAGGAGAAATGATGAAAGACATCGAGATTCAAAAAGTGAAGGAACGAGGCAAAATCATATAAGCCTCAAAGGTATAAAAAAAATTGTATTTTTATAAATTTTGAGTTTTAATTTTGAAGATAATGTTAGAATATAATTAGAGTATAATTATGATATTATTTGAGAAATAATATAGACATAGAATAAACCTAGACTCTACTCGAAATTAGGAAAAAAAAAGTAATTGATTAGGTCATTACGCCATTGGGACAACAGAAATATTTAAAAAAATTCTAAAAATTAATGAAAGTTGACATAAGTAATTAATACGGTATTGTTAATGTGATTTTGATATTTCGGGTATGAATTAATCAACCATTATTTTGAAATTGGTTGTAATACCCGGGCTCAAAAATTGGCTTGGGATAATTTTTTTTACATTTATAAAATATATAAATAATTAAAAATATTATTTAAATTTAAATTTTATTAAATTATTGAGAAAAAAATGAATTAGGGATGAAATTGAAAATAATTTTTTTAAAAAATGAGTGAAATTGTGAATAAAATTAGTGTTTTTGAAAGAAAACTTGAAAATATGGAGTAAAATTATAAAAAAGAAAATTTCAGCAAGTGGGATGGCCTAGTCAGTAGCCTTGGCGAACCAAAGCATGCCGCGTGGCAAACATGCTGACATCAGCATCACGTGGGAGGCCACGCTAGCGATCTGCGTGCCTAATGATCCAACGGTTCAGGCCTCATCTCGCTCGCACGAACGGCCTAAATGCACTCCTCCTTTAGATGTGATTAGACTGACAAGATCAAATGCGATGAATGGTTTAATTTACCCAGCAATCAGCTTAAATAGGAAACGATCAGACGGCTCTCCTCGCTCCATATTGATGCAGATGGACGGCTCGAATCAGATGGAAGAGAGATATTTAAACCTCTCTTCAGTCAGCTCCAAACCCTAGCCGACACCCAGCCGAAGAAGAAGAAGAAGAAGGAGACGACTAGAGGGAAGACCAGCCGCTGGAGGAACGTCGCTGCCGCCGCACTGAAGCCACCACCGACAACCGAAAAAGGTAAAATTTTCTTCTTTCCCCTCGAAATTCAATCCCGAGTCTCCTTATGGCCATATCGAAACCAAAGGATCGATGGGTAAGCCGAAAACTACAGACAAAACTTGGCTGCTGCAACCAAAACACAAAAATCTCTCAAATTATCCCCTTCCCGTTTTACGTTTCATGCAATTCTTTGCCCACCGTGTTCACCATCTTTTTCTGGTGCAGGTTAGCCGAAGAAGAACCCCAACCACGAAAGAGGACCAGCGGAGCCGCTGCACTCAGAGAACCCTCCCCCCCCCCCCCCTCCCTTCCCCGTCGGTAAGTTTCGATTTTTTGACTCTTTCGACCAACAAAGACTCCCTAATGTGTTTTTTCATAAAGATACGTGTAAAATCGACCAAAACTGGCCTAAAACAGTCAAAACCAGCCAGGCCTAGGTGAACCATCGTCGTGGGCAGCGGAGCTAGCGCCGAAACCCTAAAATTTGCTGTAAAGGTTTTTCAACACCATTGTTTGCTTTTTGGGATATTTTTAGGTACACGTCGAGTATTTTAATTTATGCAGGAAAAATTCAAGCAAAATCGAGGACTGTCAGGAAGTGTAGTAGGTAGCACGGCATTTCGAACATTGATCTGAATAAGTATCCCTTATCCTATCTCCCTATTACGGTAAATTGAGGCTTAATAATCGATAATCTTGTATTTTGTGAAAATTAAAAAAATCCTAACAATAATTACAAGTCACTAGTAGAGCCAAAACTGGTCAGTGTGCAATTGTCCTATCTTGTCTGTGTTGCATATTTATTTTTCTTATACCGCCTAAATTGCTTATTGTTTCGCCATGTGCTTTAAGTTATTACTTTTAATTACTTTCTCGTTTTATTGATTCCCCAATTCGTTATTTTTTTCTAATTGATTGATTTGAAATAAATGCCCTAATTACGTTTCTCAATTGTTAAGGTATGAAATTGTATTATTTGCTTAAATGTCATTTAATTAATCTGTGAATATAAAATGAGATGTTGGTATGCGATTGGTGATTATTTTGTTGATGAGGATCTATATATGAAAGGTTTACTGAGTACCTTGGAAAATGGTGGATGAATCTAGTACATAGAAAAAAACTTTACCGTAGATATTACCTTAGTTAGATAGGACTGAGAAGTCCCATATCGGAAGGATTTGAAAGATATGGTTCACTTTCATACCAGATGGGATATCGATAGTGTGTTGGCGCTCATTACCGGACGGAATATGGGAACGACAAGGTTAATTGACAAATCCAAACATTGGGTCCACGGGTAGGGGAATATCCCTATGGACTCCCAGGGGTTCTAGTAAGCAAGTAAAAAAGAAAATTGCCAACCTTGCTCACTTGTATATAAAATTATAATGTTATATGAGTATTTGTCTTATAGGTTAGTTTTGAAAATTCGTAACGGTAAGTATAGAAATAATAGTTTTATGTTAAATAAATTTACTTAAATTAAGGACTCCATTAGTTGTTTTATGATTTTTACCAACCTTCGTTTTCTGTGTCAATGATTAGTGTGATATTCTTATTGGGGTAGTGTAGCTCATTTTTCTATTAACCATTTCAGATAAAGAATACCAATATTTAGATCCCAATCAGCAAGAAGGTTGTAAGTAGATTACCTTCCGGACTCTATCAAGTGCTAATAGAGGTTAACCCCCTATGATATTTACTTACTTACTTTTAATCATTTACTTGTTTCTTTTTACGAACGACTATAGAAGGGACATTCTCATATCCCTATTGGGCATTCTAATTCATTGTGTAAGAAATGTAAACTCTAACTTTTTTGTCTGCTTCTGCATTTAAAATATAATTCATTTCCTTTAAGTTTTAGGTCTTTACATTGGTAATTTTGATTAATTATATTATTTTACAAAAATTCTAAAAATTATTGAAATTTTAAGTTTTGATTTTAAAAATGAAAATAACACCATTACACTTTTTAAAAAAAATAAGATTTTGAAATTTTTTTCATCAGTTATTATGGGAGAGTCTAGCCTCATCGGTACTCTGAACCCACCTATGCCATCTTAGGAGTTTGTTTATGATCATACACATCGATTCCATGTTCAGGTGTATTGGGAATCTTTATGTACCCATAGGAGTTGAGAGTTTGGGCTTATACGCAATATGTACCTAGGCATGATATAATTAGATATGTTCATTGTGTCCTCTATAGTAATGAAGAATTTAGGTTCATTGTCTAATATAGCATTGTAACTTTATTTTGTACACGCATGGTTTTGTGTACTCCGTTTTGTACTTGTTTGATATACATATATGATTTTGTATCTATTATCCTACTTGAGTATACAGGTAACGGTATATTGCATGATAAAAATGTTATAGTTCGATTGTATGTGGCTTACTGAGATAGTGCATCTCATCCACGTATTACCTTTTCAGCTATGAAAGATACCACTAAAGTATAGTGGGTAGTGCTGGCGATACTCTTTCTGAAAGCTAAACTCTGAATACACATGAAATTTGAGGTTATTGTTTAATATTTTCAAGAGTTATAATGTAATTAAAGTTTTCTACTGTATGTATATAATGTATATATATATATTTCAAGGGATACGTTTCTTCATTGTTATAATAATAAATATTTTACTATTTATAAAATTGTGTGTCAGTTATGTTTTATAAAAGAGGTTTATGATATTTTATGCTTTCTTTGAATTAGCGTCAGGTATGCAAACCACCACATTCGTCACGTAAAAAAAAAAACAAAAACTTTTACTTATACTCGCCCCATATATATCCGGAATATATCTAAATCTAATTATTCACATCTACATCCAACTTGGTACTATTTATTAAGACCTTCTACCACATTCACCATGTCAAATGTACCATATTAAATTGCTTTATTCACTTGATAAATATATTTAAAAATAATATTTCATATAATTAAATAATACTCCAATCAATAATAAGCAAATAACAATAATGATAATAATAATAATCAATATTTAACTAAAATGTTTCTAATCAATATAATTTGAGCCAATCTTAATCATTTATATTGTGACAATTCAACACATAAAATGTAATTTTAGATTTCATAAACATGACATGCTCACCTTGTATCCGCCATAGATTTTTTTATGTGGCATGTAATATTTTATTATTTATCCACCCTTAATGAAATAGGTAAGGGAGAAATTAGGGAGGAATTCACCAATTGACTATCCCTAGTTTGGATTGAACTTGTACACTTGTTTTTTTTTTTTTTAATTCTCGAAGACTAGCTTCTGTCAAGGTAAATTGGATAGTAAATTGAAAATTAGCAAGAATTCGTTTATTTTTATTTCAATGGATTTAAAATATGTGACTCATCTTTAACATGCAAAATTAGAAATTCATGGTTATGAAATTGAATGTATTGATGGAATTGATTCAGTTGTTTATTAAATATGTAACGGACCCGGAAATTTAAAAGAAAATGTATGTATTAAAAATTCTAAGTGCAGAAGCGAAATAAAAATTCTGATTAACATCCCTTACACAACAACCAAAAACGTATTTAACGTGTAAAAGAATAAACTAACTAAAGTAAATACTAGTAATTAATGCTATAAATAAAACTATGAAATCCTTAGGCGTCTACTCACCGTCTTCCTGCGGGACGGGTTTGGGAACCAAATTCTCCTGATCTGAAATGATTAAATAAGGAATGAGCTACACTACCCCAGTAAAGACATCACACTATCTCACTGTCGCAGAAGTAAAGGTTGGTAGAAAATAAAAACAACCAATGGAGCATAATTCATGATAAATTCATTTATCAATAATCAAACCCTTTACTGTCCACTTACCTCGGTGAGCTTCATGAAAACAATATAAGAAAATAATAAAATTATAATATTATGAAATCATACACGCTTTATAACATAACACATCATATCTTTGCATTTCAATCATCAGACAACATATTTTCCTTTTTTATCAGCCTATTAGTATCCATGGGGATCCATAGGGGTCCTCCCTACACGTGAACCATTCACATTGATAACTTGATTCAGGGCCGTCCCCATACCCCGTCCGGTATGGGCGCCAAAACACATAAGGTCTCCATACCCCGTCCGATATGAGAGACCACATTCCCGGTAGGGTTATCTACAGACCTGGTCCGTCCACCATCTCCCAGGATGTAACAACCCCGGAAATTTAAAATGGAATTTATATTCAAAAATATCAAATGCGGAAGCGAGATCAAAATTTGAATAACATCCCTTACACTGAAACCGAAACGTGCTCACAAAATATAAAAGATTAAACTACCTAAAGGAGAAACTTGAAAGTAAAAACTACGAATGTGACTATGGAGTCTTTAGGCGCTCCCTTCGTCGTCCTCCTGCGGAATCGGCTCGGGAACGATGTCCTCTTGATCTGAAATGATTAAATAAGGAATGAGCTACACTAGCCCAGTAAAGACATCACGATATCTCACCGTCACGGAGGTAAAGGTGGGTAGAAAACACAAAAAGACCAATGGAGCATAATTTACAACAAATCCTTTTATCAATAAATAAACCTTTACCATTTACTTACCTCAGTGAAATTCATAAAACAATATACGAAAGCAATAACATCATCATCATCATGGAAACATATATATGAACTGTATAACATAATACCTATCACACTTTTCGTAATTCAATCGTTACACAACATATTTTCCTAATTCGCCAGCCTACTAGTATCCATGGGGATCCATAGGGGTCCCGCTACCCGTTAATCCTTAACACTTGAAATCAAATTCCAGGGCCGTCCCCATACCCCGTCCGGTATGGGCGCCAAACCATAGACCTCATTACCCCGTCCGGTATGAGGGTGAAACGGGCCGTCCCCATACTCTGTCCGGTATGGGCGCCAAAACACATAAGATCTCCATACTCCGTCCGGTATGGGAGACCACAATCCTGGTAGGGTTCCCTACGGACCTGGTCCGTCCACCATCTCCCAGGATATCTAGTCAGGCTGCCCACATTATACCATTATCCATTTACATAATTGTTCATTCTCTTTTTCCTCAGTCAGCATCATTAATCCACATACAAGCAAGCAAACAGTAATTTATGCTAAACAGACAACATACAGCATCAATATCCCGGTCATTTAATCCATAATCAATAAAACAGTAAAACATGCATACGAAACTATAAAATGAAAACATCGAACCTCATGCTACATTTAAAACTGTAAAACAGGTCAAATAACAGTTAACCGACAAATACACTAGACTTGGGCTCCATTAGCGACCTTAAGCAATTTCACACATTCGTTGATTCCTGAAATACCGTTTTATCATTTATTGAACTTTAAAACCGTGATAGGAAATAAGGTGAGGGGTCCTTACTCGTTTCGGGGTCCGAACACGGCTTCACAGTGCGCTTGCAGGCTGTCCCTAATTTTCCCTGAATTTTCCTCGAGGAACTAAAACGCACTACTGGTACCTGCACGTGTTCCAAAAAAATTCCAAATTAGGCCCAAGGCCCCTTTCGGCCTTGATCGCAACTCCGGCACGGCGGCTCCGCCGTGCTCCGGCGACGGCGCCGCCGCTGGCGGCGGTGATTTTCCTCGGGTTGGCTATTTTCAGCCAAATTCGGCCACACTCGCATCGGTCCCTGTGAGAAAACAACCCTAGGGCCCTCGGGGGGCCAAAAAATCACGGAAAAACGGAGCTTACCGGCGGCGGTGCTCTCGGGTGCGGCGGCTCTCCGGCGAGGTTCGTGTTTTGGTGATTCGGCTCCGGTTAACCTGTAGAGAAAAGAGTGGTGATCACGGTGATATAAAAATTGCATCAAACGGAGGCCGGGAAGGGCCTCATCGGAGGCAAAAATCGAGAAGGGCGCGGCGGCGCCGCTGGGCTTCGGCCATGCATTCCGGCCGTTTGGCCGGGATTTTGGCTTCGATTTGGCCACGGGAGGAATCAGCGTGGAAAAACGAGTCGGGGGTACGAAATTTACCTCGATCGGCTGTCGGAAGTTCCTCCGGTGCGGCGGCGGGTGGCGGCGGCCGGCTTCTGGTTCGTCTTCTCTGGCGAGCAGCAGGCGGCTAGGGTTTGTGGTCTGGTGTGGGGGTTCTATTTATAACCCCTTGCCTTTTGATCTCAGCCGTCCATTTTGTTTTAATCTGGGCAGTCCGTTTTTGATTGAATCTGGGCCGTCCGTGCGTTTAAATCTGGGCCGTCCGATCGCGCCCACGCGGATCGCCAACGTGGCCCTTTTTGGAACGACGTAGTTTTACCACGTGGCAAGTCCCGGTTGGCCGGAACTGTTGACCGGGCCTGCTGACGTGGCTGCTGACGTGGCTTTTTTTTTTTCTTCTTCTCGATCCGGGCGCTACAACTCTCCCCCCCATAAAGAAATTTGGTCCCCAAATTTGCCTCATTACTCTTGATCAAACAGATGGGGATATTGGGCCCTAAATTCTGATTCCAGTTCCCAAGTCGCCTCCCTGGGCGTGTGGTTCTGCCACATGACTTTTATAAATAATATTTCCCGGTTGCGGAGTATTCTGCTTTCTCGGTCCGTGATACTGACCGGTACTTCTTCATAAGACAAGTCCTCTCGGAGTGGAAGCGGTTCATGAGCCAAGACATGAGAAGGGTCCGGATTGTACTTACGTAGCATAGATACATGAAACACATTATGAACCCGGGAGAGCTCAGGAGGCAGTGCAAGTCTGTAGGCAGTGGTACCAATCTTGTCTAAGATTTCAAAGGGTCCAATATATCTGGGGTTTAATTTTCCCCTCCTGCCGAACTTGCTAATTCCCTTGAAGGGGGTGACTTTAAGAAACACCCGGTCACCTTTCTCAAAGGCCAGGTCTCTTCTCCGGGTATCGGCATAACTCTTCTGCCTACTCTGAGCTGTCTGGATGTTCTTCTTGATCTTAACTATCTTGGACGTGGTTTCTTCTACCAAATCCGGGCCAAACATTCTTCTATCGCCCACTTCCTCCCAACAGATCGGCGACCTGCACGGACGCCCGTATAGCGCCTCGTATGGGGCCATGCCGATGCTTGCTTGGTAACTGTTGTTGTAAGCAAACTCTATCAGGGGTAGGTGGTCGTCCCAATGGCCCCCGGAGTCAAGGATACAAGCTCGGAGCATATCCTCCAGCGTACGAATTGTCCTCTCTGATTGTCCATCGGTTTGGGGGTGGAAAGCAGTACTAAGAGACAGTTTTGTTCCCATAGCTTGCTGGAAACTATTCCAAAACCGAGAAGTGAATCTAGGATCCCTGTCGGATACCACTGTTACTGGAACTCCATGTAGTCTGACTACCTCCCGGATATACATTCTTGCCAACTTGTCCAAGGGATCAGTCATTCTGATGGCCAGGAAGTGGGAAGACTTAGTGAGTCGGTCAACAATTACCCATATAGCATCATGTCCCGATCGTGCCTTGGGTAGTCCCGATACGAAGTCCATGGTGATATGTTCCCACTTCCACTCTGGAATCGATAAAGGCTGAAGTAACCCGCCCGGGCGTTAATGTTCTGTTTTGACCAGCTGACATACCAAGCAGTTAGATACAAAGTCGGCTATATCTCTCTTCATCCCATTCCACTAGAACCGAGGTCGCATAGTTTGGTACATTTTCGTACTTCCTGGATGCATGGCGAACCTTGAACTATGGGACTCTGTCATGATGTCTCTTCTTAACTCACTGTCGTCTGGGACACACACTCTGTCTCTGAAACGAATCAATCCGTCGGCGGAGATCTGAAATTCTGAGCTCACTCCCTGTTCTGCACTCTTCTTGCGGGTTACTAGGGCGGGGTCGACTGACTGAGCTTCCTTTATTCTTTGGATTAACTCGGGTTGGACTGCTAGGTGGCCCAAACATGTGACTCTCTTCAGGTCTCGCAGGCGAACCTGCTGTGTAGCCCCAATGGACCTACATTCTGAAACCATCAGATGGGCTAGGGTGCCTGCACTTTTCCTGCTGAGGGCATCGGCCACTACGTTGCCCTTACCTGGATGGTATAGGATGTCACAATCATAGTCCTTGAGTAGTTCCATCCACCTCCTCTGATGCATGTTGAGATCCTTCTGGGTGAAGATATGCTTCAAACTCTTATGATCGGTGTAGATCTGAAAGGTCTCTCCATACAAATAATGGCGCCAGGTTTTCAAGGCGTGTATGATGGCGGCAAGCTCCAAGTCATGGGTAGGATAGTTCTTCTCATGATTCTTTAGCTGTCTAGACCCATATGCTATAACCTTTCCATGCTGCATTAAGACACAACCCAGACCCAGATAGGAGGCATCACTATAAACTGTGTACCCTCCTGATCCACTCGGTAGAGCCAGCACTGGTGCAGTAGTTAGTCGCTTCTTCAACTCTGAAAAACTCCTCTCGCAATTCTCATTCCATTCAAACCTTGCATTCTTCTTTGTGAGTCGGGTTAGAGGAGCTGCTAGACTAGAGAACCCTTCGACAAACCGGCGGTAATAACCTGCCATCCCTAAGAAACTGCGAATTTCCTTAACTGTTGTCAGCCTTTCCCAACCAAGTACCGCTTCAACCTTTTCGGGGTTCACCGACACCCCTTCCT
The DNA here is from genome assembly GCF_054855325.1 of Carica papaya. Taxonomy (NCBI): domain Eukaryota; kingdom Viridiplantae; phylum Streptophyta; class Magnoliopsida; order Brassicales; family Caricaceae; genus Carica; species Carica papaya. Next base: position 11,793,497 of record NC_142310.1, read on the forward strand.
TCGATATAACATGTCCTAGGAAAGCGGTTTGTTCGAGCCAAAATCCACACTTGCTCAACTTTGCATACAACTTCTTTTCTCTGAGTACCTGTAGGACTTGGGCAAGATGATGAGCATGCTCTTCCCTACTTTTTGAGTAGACTAAGATATCATCGATGAACACGATGACAAATTGGTCCAAGAATTCTCTGAAGATTCTATTCATTAGATCCATAAAGATGGCCGGGGCGTTGGTTAGCCCAAACGGCATAACCAGGAACTCATAGTGTCCGTACCTGGTTCGGAATGCCGTCTTGGGGATGTCTTCTACTCTCACTTTTACCTGATGGTAACCTGATCGTAGATCTATTTTAGAAAAGACCTGTGCACCCTGCAACTGATCGAAAAGATCATCAATCCGGGAAAGAGGGTACTTGTTCTTAATTGTCACCTTGTTTATCCTTCTATAATCAATGCACAGTCTCAACGTTCCATCCCCTTTCTTTGCAAAAGCAACCCCGGCACCCCATGGGGAAATGCTGTGTCTAATGAAGCCCCTGTTTTGTAGCTCAGTGATTTGTTTCCTTAGCTCTTCCATCTCGATGCGGCTCATTCGGTAAGGAGCTACCGAGATGGGCTGGGTTCCTGGCTGTAAGTCTATGGTGAACTCGACCTCTCTGTCCCCTGGTAGACCAGGCAGTTCATCCGGAAATACGTCTGGAAAGTCTCGGACTACTGGAATCTCTTGGATACAAACTTCTTTCTTGGGTTTACCTAGTTAGGGAAAATACAATATCAAGACACTGGGCATTAAGAAGAAAAGAATTTGTCATTAGGGAAAATCAGTACCGAATAATTTTATTAACTTGTAAATGGCTCCTCGTTGGGAGGATTAAATACAATCTTTTTATTAAAGCAGTCTATGGTGGCGTGATACGCCGCTAGCCAATCCATTCCTAGGATTACATCAAAATCCCCTGTGTCTAACCCTATCAGGTCTACCCTCAATTTCCTATCTGCTATCTCTACAGCACATGCCCTGTAGACAACCTCTCCTAGCAATGTCTCCCCCCCAGCGGTAGATACAAACAATAATGAATCAAGTCTATCAGGTGATACACAAATTTTGGAAGCAAGAACATGTGAAATAAAAGAATGTGATGCACCAGTATCAAACAAAATATGAGCAATGTGGCCAGAGATAGTATACATACCATGTACCACGTCCGGGTCTGCGTCGGCATCCTTCTGGGTAAGGTTGTAAACTCTGCCCTGGATTGGAGGCCTCCCTTGATTCTGGTTCCTAGGGCACTCCCTCGCATAGTGCTGGGCACTGCCGCATATGCGACATGTGTTGTTGAGGCGGTAGCAGGGTCGGTCCCCATGATCCCTGCCGCAGTACTGGCAGATCTTCCCACGTGCTGCCCCCATAGCCTGAGGAGGGGCCTGAATGGCAGGCCTGGGCCTCTTACTGGGTTGGACAGGCATGGTAAGCGCTGGCCTGCGGAGCGGGGCTGAGGGTCGGGAACTTCCCGCTAGCTGAGGGCTGGTGTCGAAGCTCCTTTCTATGATCTGCGCCTTTGCCAGGACTGCCGAATATGTCTCGAGCTCCATCACCAATAAGTGCTGTCTGATCGCCGGGCGGAGGCCCCACTGGAATTTCCTGGCCTTTCGGCCCTCATCCAACAATGTCTCCGGGGCATGTCGACCCAACTCCAGGAACTTGCGGGCATACTCCGACACTGTCATATTACCCTGGACCAATTGAGCAAATTCCATTTTCTTTAAATGTTGGATGTGTTTAGGGAGATACTCCGCATGGAAGGCCGCTAGGAACTGCTCCCAAGTAACTGGTACAGGCAGGGTGGCCCGCTTGAGCTCCCACCAGCGTACTGCTTCCCCTACCAGCATGTAGGAGGCAATGGCAGCCCTCTGCTCAGGAACTACTCCCAAGGTCTCAAAAGCTCTCTCAGTCTTTGCCAGTCAGTATTGGGCCTCTTCGAACGAGGATCCCCCTGAAAAAGTAGAAGGTTTCAGTCTCCTGTACCTCTCTATGAAGCCGGGGTCGATCAAGGAGGGAGCGGGGTCCCGAGGTGGAGGGACTAGGGCCGGCTGAGGGTGGACTGGGGGACCCTGTGGTAGCGCCTGCTGATGTGGTGGGGGCACTGGAATGTGCTGTGGCGGCACCTGTTGGTACTGTGGCTGTGGTACCGGATCGTACCGCGGCTGTGGTGCCGGGTGGTATCGTGGAGGAACAGGCTCCTACCGGGGTGGCTCGAGATCAGCCTGCTGTAGCGGGGGCTCGACCTGTGCTAGCGGAGGAGGTCCCGGTAACTCCCTTCTCTCCTCTTGCCTTCGCTGGGCAGCTGCGAGAGCCTCCACCATCTCGAATAGTCTATCTAAATCCTCCCGAATTGAATTATCTAGGGCCGCTCGGTTTAGTGGGGGCCTTCCTCTCCTCATTCCTGTGTACCTGCATTCACAAGGAATGATTGAGTAACAATATATCGGTGAGTATTTCTCTAAGGCACATTAGTGTAAGGGATGGGTCCGAGGAAATACGGCTCTGATACCAACTGTAACAGCCCCGAAAATTTAAAATGGAATTTATATTCAAAAATATCAAATGCGGAAGCGAGGTCAAAATTTGAATAACATCCCTTACACTAAAACCGAAACGTGCTCACAAAATATAAAAGATTAAACTACCAAAAGGAGAAACTTGAAAGTAAAAACTACGAATGTGACTATGGAGTCTTTAGGCGCCCCCTTCGTCCTCCTCCTGCGGAATCAGCTCGGGAACGATGTCCTCTTGATCTGAAATGCTTAAATAAGGAATGAGCTACACTAGCCCAGTAAAGACATCACGATATCTCACCGTCACGGAGGTAAAGGTGGGTAGAAAACACAAAAAGACCAATGGAGCATAATTTACAACAAATCCTTTTATCGATAAATAAACCTTTACCATTTACTTACCTCGGTGAAATTCATAAAACAATATACGAAAGCAATAACATCATCATCATCATGGAAACATATATATGAATTGTATAACATAATACCTATCACACTTTTCGTAATTCAATCGTTACACAACATATTTTCCTAATTCGCCAGCCCACTAGTATCCATGGGGATCCATAGGGGTCCCGCTACCCATTAATCCTTAACACTTGAAATCAAATTCCAGGGCCGTCCCCATACCCCGTCCGGTATGGGCGCCAAACCATAGACCTCATTACCCTGTCCGGTATGAGGGTGAAACGGGCCGTCCCCATACCCCGTCCAGTATGGGCGCCAAAACACATAAGATCTCCATACCCCGTCCGGTATGGGAGACCACAATCCCGGTAGGGTTCCCTACGGACCCGGTCCGTCCACCATCTCCCAGGATATCTAGTCAGGCTAACCACATTATACCATTATCCATTTACATAATTGTTCATTCTCTTTTTCCTCAGTCAACATCATTAATCCACATACAAGCAAGCAAACAGTAATTTATGCTAAACAGACAACATACAGCATCAATATCCCGGTCATTTAATCCATAATCAATAAAACAGTAAAACATGCACACGAAACTATAAAATGAAAACATCGAACCTCATGCTACATTTAAAACTGTAAAACAGGCCAAATAACAGTTAACCGACAAATACACTAGACTTGGGCTCCATTAGCGACCTTAAGCAATTTCACACATTCGTTGATTCCTGAAATACCGTTTTATCATTTATTGAACTTTAAAACCGTGATAGGAAATAAGGTGAGGGGTCCTTACTCGTTTCGGGGTCCGAACACGGCTTCACAGTGCGCTTGCAAGCTGTCCCAAATTTTTCCTGAATTTTCCTCGGAGAACTAAAACGCACTACTGGTACCTGCACGTGTTCCAAAAAAATCCCAAATTCGGCCCAAGGCCCCTTTCGGCCCTAATCGCAACTCCGGCACGGCGGCTCCACCGTGCTTCGGCGACAGCGCCGCCGCTGGTGGCGCCGATTCGCCTCGGGTTGGCTTTTTTCGGCCGAATTCGGCCACACTCGCATCGGTCCCTGCGAGAAAACAACCCTAGGGCCCTCGGAGGGCCAAAAAATCACGGAAAAATGGAGCTTACCGGCGGCGGCGCTCTCGGGTGCAGCAGTGCTCTCGGGTGCGGCAGCTCTCCGGCGAGGTTCGTGTTTTGGTGATTCGGCTCCGGTCAACCTGTAGAGAAAAGAGTGGTGATCACGGTGATATAAAAATTGCATCAAACGGAGGCCGGGAAGGGCCTTATCGGAGGCAAAAACTGAGAAGGGCGCGGCGGCGCCGCTGGGCTTCGGCCGTGCATTCCAGCCGTTTGGCCAGGATTTTGGCTCCGATTTGGCCACAGGAGGAATCAGCGTGGAAAAACGAGTCGGGGGTACGAAATTTACCTCGATCGGCGGTCGAAAGTTCCTCCGGTGCGGCGGCGGGTGGCGGCGGCCGGCTTCTGGTTCGTCTTCTCCGGCGAGCGGCAGGCGGCTAGGGTTTGTGGTCTGGTGTGGGGGTTCTATTTATAACCCCTTGCCTTTTGATCTCAGCCGTCCATTTTGTTTTAATTTGGGCCGTCCTTTTTTGATTGAATCTGGACTGTCCGTGCGTTTAAATCTGGACCGTCCGATCGCACGCTTGATCTGGGCCGTCCGATCGCGCCCACGTGGATTGCCAACGTGGCCCTTTTTGGAACGACGTGGTTTTGCTACGTGGCAGGTCCTGGTTGGCCGGGACTGCTGACCGGGCCTGCTGACGTGGCTGCCGACGTGGCTTTTTTTTTTTTTTTTCTCCTCCTCGGTCCGGGCGCTACACAGGATATCTAGTTAGGCTGTCGACATCATCCATTTGTCAATTCACATACCTTTTTCTATTTTTCTCGGTCTCAATTATCCAATCAAACATAAACACGTAAACCAGTAATGAACACCAAACAAGACAACAACGGGTTTCCAATAATTTAAACCATAATAAACGAAACCGTGATTCATGCATAGGAAACCATAAAATAAATACATCAGATACCATACTACCTTTTAAACTGTAAAATAGATCAAACAACAACTGACTGAAAAATACATCAGATTCGGGATCCATGAGCAACCTTAATTAATTAAACACAACTCATGAAATACCGTTTTATCATTTATTGAGCTTTAATACCGTGATAGAAAATAGGGTGAGAAATCCTTACTAGTTTTGGGGTCTGAAATCGGGTTCTCACTGCGCCTACGGGCTGTCCCTAAATTCCCAGAATTTTTTCTAGGAAACTGAAACACACTTCCGGTACCTGCACGTATCCTAAAAAACCCCAAATCAGACCCAGGGCCCTTTTCGGCCAATATTGAAATTCCAGCACGGCGGCTCCGCCGTGCTCCGGCGACGGCACCGCCACCGCAACGGCGCTCTGCCTCGGGTTGGCCGTTTTCGCCCGTTTTTTGCCAAACTTGCTTTGGTTCCTGCGATAAAACAACCCTAGGGCCCTCGATGAGCCAAAAAATCACGAAAAACTGAGACTTACCAACGACGGAGCTCTCGGGTGCGGCGGCTTCTCCGGTGTGAGTCGTGATTTGATGTTTTGCTCTGGTCAACCTGTAGAGAAAATGACAGTGATCACAATGGTGTAAAAATTGTATCGAACGAGAACCGGGAAGGGCTCATCGGAAGCAAAAATTGAGAGAAGCCAGGCGGCACCGCTGGACTTCGGTAGTGTTTTCTAGTTGATTGGCTAGTGGTTGGCTCCAATTTGGCCATAGGCAAATTCAACATTGAAAAACGAGCCAAGGAGAGAAAATTTACCTCGTTTGACAGTCGAAAAATCCTCCGGTGCAGCGGTAGATGGCAGCGGCCGACTCCTCCGGTGACTGGTTCTTCTTCTTTGGCGAGGGTACTGGCGACTTGGGTTTGGGGTTGGGTGTGGGTGAGGTTATTTATAACCTTCCCCTTTTATTCTCAACCGTCCATCATGATTTAATCTGGGTCGTCCAATCGCGATTAAAATAGAAATAAATCTGCGTCGTCCATCGCGATGCGATCTGGACCGTCCGTGCGTGATTCAATCTTGGCCGACCGCACACGTGAGATCTGGGCCGTTCGTGCGCGTGAGATCTGGGCCATCTGCACACGTGAGATTTGGACCGTTCGATCGCATGCACGCGGATCACCCTCGTGGCTCCGTCCCGCGTGGCCTTCCGCGTCAGCGTCCTTGTCACGCGGCATGTTCTGGTTGGCCGGGGCTGCTGACTGGACTGTTGACGTGGCACGATTTTTTTAAATTATTTTTTGACCCCCGATTTTCGATTTTCTTTTCAAAAACACTCACAGAATCTAAATTTTCACGCCTTTTTTTCAAAATTAATTTCAATTAAATCCCAAAAATAATTTTATCCTATTTATTATTATTATTATTTTTATTTCTATTAAATTAAATTAAATTAAATTAAAAGCTTATAAATTAAATATTAAAATAGAATAAAATTAAACAAAAATTCTAATAGAAATTAAAATAAATTAAATAATAAAAATACAAATTTTGGGTGTTACAACTCTCCCCCCTTAAAGAAATTTGGTCCCTAAAATTTACCTCTTACTCTTGGTCAAACAAATGGGGATACTGGGCTCTAAAATCTGATTCTAGCTCCCAGGTAGCTTCCCTTGGCGAGTGGTTCTGCCACACTACCTTTACAAATGATATTTTTCGGTTGCGGAGTGTTCTGCTCTTTCGGTCCGTGATACCGACTGGGACTTCCTCATAAGATAAGTTCCCTTGGAGTGGGAGCGGTTCATGAGCCAAGACATGAGAGGGGTCCGGGTTGTACTTACGTAGCATGGATACATGGAACACATTGTGAACCTTGGAGAGCTCTGGAGGCAGTGCTAGTATGTAGGCAACAGTACCAATCCTGTCTAAGATTTCAAAAGGTCCAATAAATCGGGGGTTCAGTTTTTTCCTCATACCGAACCTACTAATTCCCTTGAAAGGAGTGACCTTAAGGAACACCTGGTCGTCTTTCTCAAACGCTAGATCTCTCCTTCGGGTGTCCGCATAACTCTTCTGCCTGCTCTGAGCCGTCTGAATGTTCTTTCTGATTTTAACTATTTTAGATGTGGTCTCCTCTACCAACTCCGGGCTAAACAATCTTCTATCGCCCACTTCTTCCCAATAAATCAGTGATCTGCATGGGCGCCCATATAACGCCTCATATGGAGCCATGCCGATGCTTGCTTGGTAGCTGTTGTTGTAGGCTAACTCTATAAGGGGTAGATGGTCGTCCCAATGGCCCCTAGAGTCAAGGACACATGCTCGGAACATATCCTCAAGTGTACGAATTTTCCTTTCTGATTGTCCATCAGTCTGAGGATGGAAGGCAGTACTGAGAGACAACTTTGTTCCCATGGCTTGCTGAAAGCTACTCCAAAATCGAGAAGTGAACCTAAGGTCCCTGTCGGATGCCACTGTCACTGGAACTCCGTGCAATCTGACTATTTCCCCAATATACATTCTTGCCAACTTGTCCAAGGGGTCGGTCATCCTGATGGCTAAGAAGTGGGAAGATTTGGTAAGCTGATCAACGATTACCCAGATGGCGTCATGTCCTAGACGTGCCTTGGGTAATCCCATTACGAAGTCCATAGTGATGTGTTCCCACTTCCACTCCAGAATCGGTAAAGGCTGAAGTAGCCCACCTAGGCGCTAATGCTCTGCCTTGACCTGTTGACATACCAAGCATATAGATACAAAGTCGGCTATGTCTCTCTTCATCCCATTCCACCAAAACCGGGGTCACATGCTTTAGTACATTTTGGTGCTTGTGAGATGCATGACAAACTTTGAGCTATGGGACTCTGTCATGATGTCTCTCTTTAACTCACTGTCGTCTGGGACACACACCCTATCTTGGAAACGGAGTAACCCATCGGCAGAGATTCAGAATTCTGAGCTCACTCCCTGTTCTGCATCCTTCTTGCGGGCTACCAGAGCGGGGTCGACTGACTGGGCTTCCCTTATTCTCTAGATTAACTCAGGCTGGACTCTCAGGTGGCCCAAACATGTGACTCTCCTCAAGTCCTGAAGTCGAACCTGTTGCGTGGCCCCAATTTGCCTGCATTCTGAAACCATCAAATGGACTAAGATACCTGCACTTTTCCTTATGAGAGCGTCGGCTACTACATTGCCCTTACCCGGATGGTATAAGATATCACAATCATAGTCTTTAAAGCGTTCCATCCACCTTCTCTGACGCATGTTGAGATCCTTCTGAGTGAATATGTATTTCAAACTCTTATGATCGGTATAGATCCGAAAGGTCTCTCCATATAAGTAGTAGCGCCAGGTTTTCAAGGCGTGTATGATTGCGGTAAGCTCCAAGTCATGGGTGGGATAATTCTTCTCATGATTCTTTAACTGTCTGGACCCATATGCTATGACCTTCCCATGCTGCATCAGGACACAACCCAGGCCTAGATAGGAGGTATCACTATAAACTGTATATCCCCCCGATCCACTCGGTAAAGCCAGTACGGGTGCAGTAGTCAGCCGCTTCTTTAATTCTGAAAAACTTCTTTCGCATTCCTCATTCCACTCAAACTTGGCATTCTTCTTTGTGAGTCGGGTTAGAGGAGCTGCTAAGCTGGAGAATCCTTCAACGAACCTGGGGTATTAACCTGCCATCCTAGGAAGCTCCGGATTTCCTTAACTGATGTCAACTTCTCCCAGCCAAGTATCGTTTTAACCTTTTTGGAATTCACTAATACTCATTCCTTCGATATGATGTGTCCTAGAAAGGTGGTCTGCTCAAGCCAGAATCCACACTTACTCAACTTTGCATATAACTTCTTTTTTTTGAGGACCTGCAAAACTTGGGCAAGATGGTGAGCATGTTCTTCTCTGCTTTTTGAGTAGACTAAGATATCATCGATGAACACGATAACAAATTGATCCAAGAACTCTCTGAAGACCTTGTTCATCAGATCCATAAAGATTGTTGAGGCGTTGGTTAGCCCAAATGGCATGACCAGGAACTCATAGTGTCCGTACCTGGTTCGAAAGGCCGTCTTGAGGATGTCTTCTGTTCTTATCTTCACCTTATGGTAACTTGATCGCAGGTCTATTTTAGAGAAGACCTGTGCACCTTGCAGCTGATCGAAGATGTCATCAATCCTGGGAAGGGGATATTTGTTCTTAATTGTAACCTTATTCAATCCTCTGTAATCAATACATAGTCTCAATGTTCTATCTCCCTTCCTGGAAAAAGTGACTCCGGCACCCCAAGGAGACACATTGTGTCTAATAAAACCATTGTCTTGCAATTCAGTGATCTGTTTGCTCAGCTTTTCCATCTCAATACGGCTTATGCGGTAAGGAGCAACCGAAATGGGCTGAGTGCCTGACTGTAGGTCTATAATGAACTTGACTTCCTTATCCACTGGCAGTCTGGGTAGTTCGTCTGGAAACACATCTGGAAAGTCTCAGACTACTGGAATCTCTTGGATACAAATTTCCTTCTTGGGCTTGCCTAGTTAGAGAAAACAGCAAAATTAAGGTACTAGAAAATTAAGAAAACTTGCCATCAAGGAATAAGTACTAAATAATTTTATTAATTTGTAAATGGCTCCCCATTTGGAGGATTAAATACAACATTCTTATTAAAGTAATCTATGGTGACGTGATACGCCGCTAGCCAATCCATTCCTAAGATTACATCAAAATCCCCTATGTCTAACCCTATCAGGTCTACACTTAGTTTTCTATTTGCTATCTCTACGGCACAAGCCCTGTAGACAACTTCCCCTAATAGTATTTTACCCCCAGCAGTAGACACAAACAATATTGAATCAAGTTTATCAGGTGATACATTAAGTTTGGATGCAAAAATATATGAAATAAATGAATGCGATGCACCAGTGTCAAATAAAATATGAGCAATATGGTCACAGATAGTGTACATACCTTGTACCACGTCCGGGTCGGCTTCAGCATCCTACTGGGTGAGGTTGTAAATCTTGCCCTGAAAAAGAGGTCTTCCTTGGTTCTAGTTCCTCAGGCACTCTCTCGCATAGTGCTGGGCACTACCACATATGCGACAGGTGTTGTTGAGGTGGTAGCATGGTCGGTCCCCGTGATCCCTGCCACAGTGCTGGCAAATCTTTCCACGTGCTGCCCTTGGAGCCTGAGGAGGGGCCTGGATCACTGGTCTGGGCCTCTTATTTGGTTGGACCGGTGTAGTAGGTGTTGGTCTGCAGGGTGGAGCTGAGGGTCGATGACTCCCTGCTGACTGAGGACAGGTATTAAAACTCCTCTACATAATCTACGCCTTTGCTAGAATGGCTGAGTATGTCTTGAGCTCCAGTACCAATAAGTGTTGCTTGATCTCTGGGCGGAGGCCCCACTAAAATCTCCTAGCCTTCCTGCCCTCATCCATCAATGTCTCCAGGGAGTATCGGCCCAGCTCTAGGAACTTACTAGCATATTCCGATACCGTCATGTTTTCCTGGACCAGCTGAACAAACTCCATCTCCTTTAGGTGTCGGATGTGCTCAGGGAGATACTCCGCATGGAAGGCCGCTAAGAATTGCTCCCAAGTGGCTGGTGTAGGCAGGGTGGTCTACTTGAGCTCCCACCAGCGACTTGCTTCCCCTACCAGCATGTAGGAAGTAAGGGCAGCTCTCTACTCAGGAACCACTCCCAAGGTCTTGAAAGCTCTCTCAGTCTCTGCCAACCAGTACTGGGCATCTTCGAAAGAGGATCCCCCTGCAAAAGTGGAAGGGTTCAGTCTCCTGTACCACTCTATGTAGCCTGGGTCGATCAAGGAAGGAGATGGGTCCCGTGGAAGAGGGACTAGGCCCGGCTGGGGATAGACTGGGGGGCCATGTGGGGGCACCTGATGATATAGTGGGGGCACCGGATTGTACTGTGGCGGTGCCGGGCAGTACGGTGGTTGGGGCACCAGTTCACACTGCGGCAGTGGTGCCGGGTGTTACTGTGGTGGAGCAGGCTCGTGCTGGGGTGGCTCGGGATCTGCTTGCTGTAGCGGTGGCTCAACCTGTGGTAGTGGGGGAGGTTCGGGTAACTCCCTTCTCTCTTCTTGACCTTACTGGGCGGCCATGATCTTTTCCAGCATCTCAAATATTCTGTCCATATCTTCCCGAAGCGAATCATTCCGGGATGCTCGGTTTAGTGGGGGTCTTCCTCTCCTCATTTCTCTGCACATGCATTTCACAAAGAAGAGTTGAGTAATGATTTATCGGTGGGTATTTCTCTAAGCGTTATTGTGTAAGGGGTGAGTCCAAGGAACGCAGCTCTGATACCAACTGTAACAGCCCCAGAAATTTAAAAGAAAATGTATGTATTAAAAATTTTAAGTACGAAAGCGAAATAAAAATTCTGATTAACATCCCTTACACAATAACCAAAAACGTATTTAACGTGTGAAAGAATAAACTAAGTAAGGTAAATACTAGTAATGAATGCTATAAATAAAACTATGAAATCCTTAGGCGTCTACTCGCCGTCTTCCTGCGGGACGGGCTCGGGAACCAAATCTTCTTGATCTGAAATGGTTAAATAAGGAATGAGCTACACTAGCCCAGTAAAGACATCACACTATCTCACTGTCGCAGAAGTAAAGGTTGGTAGAAAATAAAAACAACCAATGGAGCATAATTCATGATAAATTCATTTATCAATAATAAAACCCTTTACTGTCCACTTACCTCGGTGAGTTTCATGAAAACAACATAAGAAAATAATAACATTATAATATCATGAAATCATACATGCTTTATAACATAACATATATCATACCTTTGCATTTCAATCATCAGACAACAGATTTTCCTTTTTTATCAGCCTACTAGTATCCATGGGGATCTATAGGGGTCATCGCTACACGTGAACCATTCACATTGATAACTTGATTCAGAGCCGTCCCCATACCCTGTCCGGTATGGGAGCCAAAAACTATAAACCTCAATACTCTGTCCGGTATGAGGGTGAAACGGGCCGTCCCCATACCCCGTCCAGTATGGGCGCCAAAACACATAAGGTCTCCATACCCCATCCGATATGAGAGACCACATTCTCGGTAGGGTTCCCTACTGACCCGGTCCGTCCACCATCTCCCAAGATATCTAGTTAGGCTGTCGACATCATCCATTTATCAATTCACATACTTTTTTCTATTTTTCTCGGTCTCAATTATCCAATCAAATATAAACACGTAAACTAATAATGAACACCAAACAAGACAACAACGGGTTCCCAAAAATTCAAACCATAATAAACAAAATCGTGATTCATGCATACGAAACCATAAAATAAATACATCAGATACCATGCTGCATTTTAAACTGTAAAATAGATCAAACAATAATTGACCGAAAAATACATCAGATTCGGGCTCCATTAGCAACCTTAATTAATTAAACACAACTCATGAAATACCGTTTTATCATTTATTGAGCTTTAATACCGTGATAGAAAAAAGGGTGAGAAATCCTTACTTGTTTAGGGGTCTGAAATTGGGTTCTCACTGCGCCTACAAGCTGTCCCTAAAATCCCTGAATTTTTCCTGGGAAACTGAAACACACTTCCGGTACCTGCACGTGTCCTAAAAAATCCCAAATTAGACCCAGGGCCCTTTTAAGCCAGTATCAGAATTTCGGCACGATGGCTCCGCCGTGCTTCGACGACGGCACTGCCGCCCGCGGCGGCGATCCGCCTCGGGTTGGCCATTTTCGGCCATTTTCAGCCGAATTCGGCCAAACTTGCATTGGTTCCTGCGATAAAACAACCCTAGGGCCCTCAGTTGGACAAAAAATCACGAAAAACCAAGACTTACCGGCGGCGGAGCTCTTGGGTGCGGCGGCTTCTCCGGTGCAAGTCGCGATTTGATGTTATGCTCCAGTCAACCCGTAGAGAAAATGACGGTGATCACAGTGGTGTAAAAATTGCATCGAACGGGAACCGGGAAGGGCCTCATCAGAGGCAAAACTCGAGGGAAGCCGCGGCAGTGCCGCTGGACTTCGGCGTTGTTTTACGGCCGATTGGCCGGTGGTTTGGCTCCAATTTGACCATAGGCAGATTTAGCATCGAAAAACGAGCCAAGGGGAGAAAATTTACCTCGTTTGGCGATCGAAAAATCCTCCGGTGCGGTGGCAGGTGGCGGCGGCCGACTCCTTCGGTGACTGGTTCTTCTTCTCCAGTGAGGGAACTGGCGGCTAGGAATTAGGGTTGGGTGTGGGTGAGGTTATTTATGACATTCCCCTTTTAATCTCAGCCGTCCATCACGATTTAATCTGGACCGTCTGATCGCGATTAAAATGGGAATAAATCTGGACCGTCCATTGTGATGCGATTTGGGCCGTTCGTGCGTAATTTAATCTGGGCCGTCCGCACGCGTGAGATCTAGGTCGTCCGTGCGTAGGAGATCTGGGCCGTCCGCACGTGTGAGATCTGGACCGTTCGATCGCATGCACGCAGATCACCCACGTGGCTCCATCCCGCGTGGCCTCCCGCATCAGTGTTCTTGCCACGCGGCGTGTTCTGGTTGGGCGGGGCTCCTGACTGGGCTGCTGACGTGGCACAACTTTTCTAAATTGCGTTTTGACCTCCGGTTTTCGATTTTCTTTTCAAAAACACCTCCATAATCCAAATTTTCACTCCTTTTTTCCAAAATCAATTTCAATTAAATCCCAAAAATAATTTTACCCTATTTTATTATTATTATTATTTTTATTTCTATTAAATTAAATTAAATTAAATTAAAACCTTATAAATTAAATATTAAAATAGAATAAAATTAAACAAAAATTCTCATAAAAATTAAAATAAATTGAATAATAAAAATACAAATTTTGGGTGTTACAAAATATGTAAACTTTGCTTTAATTTTTTTATATTAAATAATCAAAGGTTTAAGAATTAAATATGAATAAAATCAAATACATCATTATTTTTTTTTTTTAAAGTAAGATTTATAAGATAAAGTAAGGTGAATAAGAGATCCTTTATTCTACCATACTCATTCATTAAAACAAGTATTTAGTATGGATACGATAAGATAATATTAATCATGAAAAGAAGTGAATAAACACGAGGGTATTGCATTGCAAATGTAGCACCCGGACCGAGGAGGGGAAAAAAAAAAAAAAAAAAAAAACCACGTCGGCAGCCACGTCAGCAGGCCCGGTCAGCAGTCCCGGCCAACCGGGACCTGCCACGTGGCAAAACTACGTCATTCCAAAAAGGGCCACGTTGGCGATCCGCGTGGGCGCGATCGGACGGCCCAGATCAAACGTGCGATCGGACGGCCCAGATTTAAACGCACGGACGGCCCAGATTTAATAAAAAACGGACGGCCAGATTAAAACAAAATGGACGGCTGAGATCAAAAGGCAAGGGGTTATAAATAGAACCCCCACACCAGACCACAAACCCTAGCCGCCTGCCACTCGCCGGAGAAGACGAACCAGAAGCCGGCCGCTGCCACCCGCCGCCGCACCGGAGGAACTTCCGACCGCCGATCGAGGTTGACCGGAGCCAAATCACCAAAACACGAACCTTGCCGGAGAGCCGCCGCACCCGAGAGCGCCGCCGCCGGTAAGCTCCGTTTTTCCGTGATTTTTTGGCCCCCCGAGGGCCCTAGGGTTGTTTTCTCGCAGGGACCGATGCGAGTGTGGCCGAATTCGACCGGAAACGGCCGAAAACAGCCAACCCGAGGCGAATCGCCGCCGCCAGTGGCGGCGCCGTCGCCGGAGCACGGCGGAGCCGCCGTGCCGGAGTTGCGATTAAGGCCGAAAGGGGCCCTAGGCCTAATTTGGGATTTTTTTGGAATATGTGCAGGTACTAGTAGTGCGTTTCAGTTCTCCGAGGAAAATTCAGGGAAAATTAGGGACAGCCTGCAAGCGCACTGTGAAGCTGTGTTCGGACCCCGAAACGAGTAAGAACCCCTCACCTTATTTCCTATCACGGTTTTAAAGTTCAATAAATGATAAAACAATATTTCATGAATCAACGAATGTGTGAAATTGCTTAGGGTCGCTAATGGAGCCCGAGTCTAGTGTGTTTGTCGGTTAATTGTTATTTGGCCTGTTTTACAGTTTTAAACGTAGCATGAGGTTCGATGTTTTCATTTTATAGTTTCGTGTGCATGTTTTACTGTTTTATTGATTATGGATTAAATGACCGGGATATTGATGCTGTATGTTGTCTGCTTAGCATAAATTATCATTTTGCTTGCTTGTATGTGGATTAATGATGCTGACTAAGGAAAAAGAGAATGAACAATTATGTAAATGGATAATGGTATAATGTGGTCAGCCTGACTAGATATCCTAGGAGATGGTGGACGGACCGGGTCCGTAGGGAACCCTACCGGGAACGTGATCTCTCATACCGGACGGGGTATGGAGACCTTATGTGTTTTGGCGCCCATACCGGACGGGGTATGGGGACGTCTCGTTTCACCCTCATACTGGACGGGGTATTGAGGTTCATGGTTTTGGCACCCATACCGGACAGGGTATGGAGACGGCCCTGGAATCAGGTTATAAATGTTAATAGTTCACGTGTAGAGGGGACCCCCTATGGATCCCCAAGGATATAGTAGGCTGGTAAAAGAGGAAATCTGTTTCCTGATGATTGAAATGTAAAGGTGTTATATATGTTGTGTTATAAAGTGTATATGATTTTATGATATTGTAAGGTTATTATTTTCATATGTTGTTTTCATGGATCTCGCTGAGGTAAGTGGATAGTAAAGGATTTCATTATTGATAAAAGAATTTGTTATAAATTATGCTCCATTGGTCATTTTGTTTTATACCCACATTTACTCCCGTGGCGGTGAGATAGTGTGATGTCTTTACTAGGCTGGTGTAGATCATTCCTTATTTAACCATTTCAGATTAGGAAGATGTTGTTCCTGAGCCCGTTCCACAGGAAGACGGCGAAGGGGAGGCCTAAAGACTTTATAATTATATTTATAGTTTTTATTTCGAGTATCTCTCTTAGTTAGTTTGTTCCTTCATGTTTTGAGTACGTTTTGGTTATTGTGTAAGGGATGTTAATCAAAATTTTTTATTACGTTTCCGCATTTGACATTTTTAATACATATGTTTCATTTAAATTTTCGCGGCCGTTACAATTACAGTTTACGAAGAAGAGAAATATATGAAGAAATAAACCTAGAGATCAACAAAAATCTCAATCATGCATAAAAAATACAAAGCAAAAAAATGAGTGAAAGGAAAAGAGCAGTACAAAGTAGAATGAGGAAAAGTAAGACGTGTGTTTATCACTAAAGTATCTTAAGCTCGAGTACACTGATTGATTAGGGAATGAACAAGAAAAATAAAAATCCTACAGTAGACCAATGAGAATATATGCAAAGTAACACAATTTGTATCCAAGAAAATCTTAAGTATAACAGGAGGCAAATTGAACCAACTTTTTGAATTATAAAAACAATGTATGGCCGAGAAATAACGAAGTATAACAACTGACACCAATTAATTGCCTTATATTGAGAAGGTTGAGGGAGCAACTCCTCATGGGAATTAAGTGAGAGCTCCGAATCTAGGGGAAGATCGTGGCCAAGAAGCATGTATCTTCAAGTAACTGTAATGTATAATTACTTAAATTTGATGCATTTGAACAACTTCTCAAACCTGTGAAAATGTTTTGTACCATTTAAATCCTTTAATTTGAACTAAATTATAAAAAGGTTCTTGACCAATTAGATCTCGGTTGTGGATGGATCATGACCATTATGTTAGATTATAATATGTATATAATACGTCGTAAAAATTATAATATAATTTATTTGTGCTTAAAAATTATATTATAAATTAAAAAAATAAATATAAAATATATGTGACAGTAAATTTTTTAATTAAAATTATAAATATTTTATGCATATCTACACCGAAATTAATTTTTAATATTCAATTTTTTAATTAACTAAAAGAACGCACGGATAAAATAAATAATATATATGTTAAAAATTTTTCACACAAAAATTAACCATGAGGCTGATTTTTTTCGAACTTACCTCTCTTATCTTTTCAAACCCTATTCATATATATCGGTCTCATGAGTGGAGGAGTTCTTTTTAGACTCTCCATGTAGACGTAAAAATTTATTTGTACTCATCCATTTTTTTTATTTTTCTTTTATTTTTAAAACACAAATATTTACATATATATTAATCTCATATATATATATATATATATGTTTTTCTTTTTTAATTATTATTATTTAATAAAATAATTTTATAAATCAATTTAATTTTAAATTAAATTTTTTAATAATCTCAATTATTATAATTGTTACTAATATTATATTATTTCACTAATAATATAATAATCTAAATATATAAATATTAATTTTTTATTTTAAAAATAAAAAAATTTAATTATATTCTCGACATTAATAAAAATATAATAATATTCTATTTAGACAAAAATAAATTTATTTATTTAATTAAATTAAATTTTCAAATAACTAAAATAATTAATTTATTTAGTAGAAGTCAAAACATTTGTTAGTGTACGATCTCATAGGTTCAATACTAAATCGGTAGTAAATTGGTCAAACTAATTTATTAATTAAGGTTGGCGTCTAACAACACTTCTCAATGACCGTATAACATGAAATGTACAATTACTCTCAAAAATCTGTTAAAGAAATATTACAACTATGTAATATTACTCCAGGTTAACACTAGGATATGGTTTAACTGTTAAATCTCAATAGGTAACCAATTATATTTCATATTAATTATAATTGGCTAATAAATTGCCTAAAAAATTCTTTTCTTACTTTATTCAACTGTTTTGTCCAAAGTCTTAATTTAGTTATTATAATAAATAACAATATAGAATTTAAACTTATTATCAAAATTAACATATTCCTTCTTGATCAATCATTAATTTTACAAGTATTTAATCACACGTAATATTTTTTCGACTACAGTTTTATGACTATAGGTGTACAAAATCAAAATATAATAAATGACTTCTCAATTACATGATGATCTTAGATTTAAGAAAATTCTTATATATCATCAAAATAAGAGAATATTCTATTGACAGTTTAAGATAATATTAATCATTAGAAATTCTCAACTGAGTCGGTTCAATGATCATATCTTCATATGCATCATCTATATATGTAATTTAGTTAATGAGATATTCATCTTGATGTAAAACATATAAATTTAATTAAGAATTTTATTACATAAATTAAATGATAAGATAATAAATATGATAATAAAATACTAGTATCATATATTAAAATAAATTATCAAATAATAATGTATTCAATATATTACACGAATAATTAGATCGTGGGTATAACACTTATATCCCCAGTACATTATACCATTAATGAACAAATAATAATCTTATTTTGATTGACGAAAAATTAAAACTGAAGTAAAAAATTATAATACCTAATTTTAATTGGCTTAATTTTTATTTTTATTTTTAAATTTGAAAGTATTATTATTATTATTACTACTATTATTATTATTGTTTGTGTTGTTATTATGAGAGTTAATAAATAAATAAATGAGAGAAAATATTTATAAAAAAAAAAAAAAGGAAAGAAGAAAAAACAAGAAAAGAAAAGAAGAAAAATAAATGAGATTTTTTTGAGAAAAAGGATAAAAAAAAAAGAGAAGATTAAAAAAAAAAAAACGAAAAGAAGGGGGCCCAACACATTCTATTAAAGTCCAAACCTATTCTTATCCTTCAAACCCAAAGACCCAGCATAGTTGCCCATTTTAATGGTGGATCAAGCACGCGGACGTTAAGCTGCAAAGTAGGGTGATCACACCTTGAAGAAACCTCCAAGAGAGTTCGCCTGAGAAGTTAGATGGAAATAGTATGAATTGGCTACTCACATTCTCACTAAAATTTTTTTAACAACTTGAGTAGTGTTAAAATAAACTAATTCGATTTAGAGGTTATACAATCAGGTTAATTTAATTTTATTCTATCCCTTAAATTTAGCAATTATATGATTACAGAATAACTTTTTTCTTTTTTTTATTTGGAGCAAATCAGTCTCTTATTTCTAAGTTTCCGAAAAACCAGATTGCTCAAAACCAGTAGCCACCAGAACAACTGAAAATTAGGCATAAACACTATAAGAATGACATAACAGAAGCTCGAACCCACAATTGGCAAGAGGTAAGGAAATACAATATGTGTGTACGTGTGTATATGTATATGTATGCATATATATGTACACAGCACGAAACCTCCATTAAGCCGCATCACAGCAAGAACGAACGAAAACCTAAAAAGCTCGGAACCAAAATCTGATACTCTGACAAACAACAAGTTGAGAAGTGATCCATGACTGATGAGAACCCATAATTATTTTTTAGTAAATTCACACATTTGTTTGCACTAAATTTATTTTATTTTCATTCAATTATTAAATCTTAATTAATGTACAATTTAATTAATTTCACCCATATCTCACTTTCTCCATAATTACGAATTTGTGTTCCTATTTATTAAGTGAGGAATCAGAAAAAGTACCCATCCATCCATGGATATATACTCACATCACAAGTGATGGGATTTGCAGATACAAAAATGAGGAAGAACATATACTCAGAAGCCTAATGCATTCACATCTGTAGTTGAGATTTAGAAGCGAATTTAAAACTGCTTGGTAGAAATTTACAAGTTCTCAACAGGAAAACCAATAACAGGACTTATCTCTGATGCCAAAGATCGCAGCTCATTGACTTCTGCATTAGTTAGTCTCCACCCAAGAGCACCAGCAAATTCCTTAGCCTGTTCAGCATTTTTGGCTCCTGGAATTGGCACAACATTATCTTGGGCTATTAACCAGTTTAGTACTACCTGCATAGAGGAAGATAACATTTTAAATACTGTCGACAATATGCAGTTTAGATTTATTTTGTCAATGCCGTAATATAGTTATTAGATTTATGATATGATAAAATCTGCTTAGTACATATTATTGCAGTTATAGAATAATTTGCTTGTCAATGTTAACTACCCTAGCTGATGAAAAATACTGCACAAAGACCTGCTCTTATTAGGGATTCAAATAAATTTTTGGAATGGAATCACTTTCCATTACTTCAATACAGACCCGGTGAGCAGTCTTCTCGCACACAGAAAAAGAGATCAACTGCCTAAAGAGAGAGTAATCATATCCGTAACGCCCAAGAAAAGTTTATGCCTTTCAATTTACAAGGAAAAGAAAAATGGATATATAATGGAACTAATTGATGCTCATATATCTTAGTCCAGTACAACACTAGTGTATTGCCAGTACATGACTTGTGCCTGACTACATGAAAATGTCTTCATAGAGCACAATGTCAGGGAAAAAGTGTCAATAAATGGAGTAGAGTATCAAGAATCCATGACAAGTGAGTTTAGCAATACTTTCTTCCATAACTGATTTGGTATTTACCTTCCTGAATCTAAGAGAGACTACTTCAGGAACTAATTTTGACTGAAACTTGAAACATGGTAGTGTAAGGAGAAAGATACCTGTGTGGCGGTTCTTTTGTAGTTCTCTCCTATTTTCTTTATCCTACGCAGAAGAGGTTGGAGCTGCATAGAGAAAGGTACTTGAGCCACCAAATGAGGTTGAACGTATTCAGTTTCTCACTCTCTAAAGGCTTTACCTTTGTTAGAAACTCAGGAGTGTAAATCTTGCCACGTGGGCCAGTTGGTGGATTTTCTGGCATATAC
The DNA here is from genome assembly GCF_054855325.1 of Carica papaya. Taxonomy (NCBI): domain Eukaryota; kingdom Viridiplantae; phylum Streptophyta; class Magnoliopsida; order Brassicales; family Caricaceae; genus Carica; species Carica papaya. The sequence continues at coordinate 11,814,236 of NC_142310.1, forward strand.
TTTCCTGTAAGGGCACCTGCAAAGAAAAGAATATCGTGTTGCAAAATTTGAGAATATTCACAGAACTAAAATAAAAAACAACCATAGAAGCTAGTAAAAGAAAATGCTGAAAAACTAATAATGGCTAAATCACTACAACTATAAAGCAATTTTATTATTGAAGGATTAATAGTTTAGAATCAATGTTATTCCTAATTTGATCCTATTATTCATATCTTATTTTCTATTGAAATTTCTAACTAAATGGAATCTCACATTAAAAAAGATGTGAGTTATATCTTATAGTTTGATCAAGGATTCAGAAGACTGAACTTTTAAATTAAAATAGAACTTACCGGGGACAATGCAGGCTGGATCATCTATAACACCCCAAATTATTAATGTTTTTATTAATATTATTTTATTTTATTTTTTTTTAATTTTTAGATGAATATAATGATTTATTATGTAATAATATATGGTTTTAATTTAGTTTAATTTAATTAAATAGAAATAAAAATAATAATAATAATAAAAATGGATAAAATTATTTTTGAGATTTAATTGAAAACAATTTTGGGAAAAATGAGTGAAAATTTAGATTCTGGGGGTGTTTTTGAAAAAAAAAATCGAAAACCGAGGGTCAAAACGCAATTTAGAAAACTTGTGCCACGTCAGGAGCCCGATCAGCAACCCCGGCCAACCAGGACACGCCGCGTGGCAGAGACGCTGACGCGGGAGGCCAAGCGGAAGGGAGCCACGTGGGCGATCCATGTTCGCGCGATCCGGCTGAGATCCTTTCCCGCGCGCACGGACACTCCAGATCAAAAGGGCGTACAAACGGTCCAAATTGCACGCGTACGGACGTCTCAGATTGAATCGCGTACGGACAGCTCAGATTGCATCGCGATGAACGGCTCAGATTCATTTCCTATTTAATCGCGATCGGATAGACCAGATTAAATCGCGATGGACGACTCAGATTAAAAACGGAAGGTTATAAATAATCTCATCCACACCCAAGCCCTAACCCTAGCCGCCAGAGCCCTCGCCGGAGAAGATAGCCCAACCACCGGAAAACTGATTGCCGCCACCCGCCGCCGCACCGGAGCACTTTCCGTCCGCCAAACGAGGTAAAAATTCTCCCCTTGGCTCAGAATTCGATTTTAAACCCACCTGTGGCCAAATCGAAGCCAAAACACCGGCCAATTGGCCGGAAAATGCCGCCGAAGCCCAGCAGCGCTGCCGCGGGTTTTCTCGATTTTTGCCTCCGATGAGGCCCTTCCCGATTCCCGTTCGATGTAATTTTTCCACCATTGTGACCACCGTTCCTTCCTCTACAGGTTGACCGGAGCAAAACTCCAAATCGCGACTCTACCTGGAGGAGCCGCCGCACCGGAGAGCCCCGCCGCCGGTAAGTTTCGATTTTCGGTGTTTTTTTTGGCTCACTGAGGGCCCTAGGGGTATTTTCTCACAGGAACCAATGCAAATTGGGCCGAATATGGCCGAAAACGGCCAACCCGATGCAGATCGTCGCCACTTGCAGCAGTGCCGTGCCGGAATTCTGAAATTGGCCGAATAGGCCTTGGGTCTGATTTTTGAGTTATTTGGGACATGTGTAGGTACCGTAAGCGCGTTTCAGTTCCCGAGAAAAAATTTCAGAGAACGCAGGGATCGCCCATAGGCGCAGTGAAAATCCTGTTTTCGGTTTCGAATCAAGTAAGGACCCCTCACCCTATTTCCTATGATGGGATTAAAATTTAATAAATGATAAAACTGTATTTTATGAATTAAATAGATATACATAATTATTACGGTTGCTAATGGAGCCCCGAATCGGACATATTCCTCTGTTAGTTCCTGTTTGATTTATTTTACAGTTTAAATGTAGTATAGTATCTGAATTATTTATTTTATGGTTTTGAATGCATGAATCACTATTTACTTCATTACGGCTTGATTTTGTGAACCCGATGATATGCTTGCCTTATTGGATGCTCATTATTTGTTTAAGTATTCATAATTATGTGAAAAACAGAAAACTAAGGAAAAATAAAAAATGTATATGAATTGATAAATGGATAAGTTAACAGTCTCACTAGATATCCTAGGAGATGGTGGGCGGACCGGGTCCATAGGGAACCCTACCGGGAACATTGTCTCATACCGGGTGGGGTATGAAGACTTTAAATGTTTTGGCACTCATACCGGACGGGATATGTGGACGGCCCGCTTCACCCTCATACAGGACGAGGTATTGAGGTTTATTATTTTGGCACCCATACCGGACGGGATATAGGGACGGCCCTGAAATCAAGTTGTTAAAGTTAATGGTTCACGTGTACCGGGGACCCATATGTGGATCCTCATGTATACTGGTAGGCTGATAAAAGAGGGAAATTGTTGTTTGATGAAAATTATTGTTTGATGATTGAAATATAAAAGTATGACATGTGCTATGTTACAGAGTATGTATGAATTCATGATATCTTTGATGTTATTGTTTCTATGGGTCATTTTTATAAATCTCACTGAGCTAAGTGGACAGTAAAGGGTTTTATTATTGATTAATGAATTTGTTAAAAATTGTGCTCCATTGGTCGTTTTTGTTTTTTTACCAACCTTTACTTCTCTGACAGTGATATAGTGTGACGTCTTTACTGAGCTAGTATAACTAATTTCTTACTTAACTATTTCAGATCAGGAGGACTTGGTTCCCAAGTCTATTCCGCAGGAAGACAGCGAGTAGATGTCTAAATATTTTATAGTTTTCCTTATAATATTTCATTTTTAGTATTTCCTTTAGTTAACTTATTCTTTCATATTGTTAGTACGTTTCGATTATTGTATAAGGGATATTAATCAAAACTTTTATTTCGCTTCCGCACTCAAAATTTTTATATACATTTCCTTTTAAAATTTTCAGGATCGTTACATCATCTATCAAGCAAAGGTGCATAATTCATAGTTTTAAGTCATTAGATTCAGGTTACAAAATCTTACATAAATCAATTTATTCACATACTTCCTTCTAATTATAGATCACCTTTGTTCAAGTACACATTTAAAAGTCATCCAAATAGGGAATAGGCAGAAGATCCAGTCAGTTTTCTATTTGTCACTTCCAATGTCAACAAAAAAAGATTAATCTATATTTATGTACACAAACATGCGCAAAATCAATTACGTTGAGACAAAATTTTACTATGAATACTTGGAGAGGACACGAAATTAACGTACAATAACTATAAGAATCTGTTTTTTAGAAAATTTGGGGAAAGAACATAGCAGAAAAAGCTTTCCAGAACATACCCTACAATACAGCAAAGCTAGCACACATGCTGAGAAAGACATCTGGTTTCTAAGCATAAAATTTGAAGCTTCCTTTCATCTTTTTGATAACTCTGGTTCTAAGTATATGGAAACCCAACACTTCGTTGCCTAAGGATTTCATTTTTGAGAATGAACTTGGTTTAAAGATAGAGGATAAGGTATATTGTAAAACCGTTATGTTTCTCACATTCTATTTCAGTTGATCCTGGGATTAGTTGCAATTGAATAAAAGAGATCTACAGGACTGAAAAGACATAAAATCATAAGCCATCACCTTGAGCAATCGGAGAATATGCTATCAAAGTAATTCCAAGCTCATCACAGGCAGCCTTGACACCGTTTTGCTCTGGTGCCCTGTATATGAGACTATAATTCACTTGGTTTGAAGCTAGAGGTATTCCTCTCTTCTTAAGCTTTTCAAAAGCATTACGAAGTCTCTTCTCTGAAAAGAACCATCTACATATGATGAATTTCTAAATGCAATTTCATAACTGAAAACGAATAAACACAGCATGTTAATATCATTGAAGCTAGTATACTAACCACACAAAGAAAAATGACAACGTATTATCCAGAATTAGGAAATACAGAAAACTCAATCGGCATGAACCAAAGATAACAAGCAGCTAAATTTAGAGATTACCATTGTAGTTTGAAACACCAATAGCCTTCACAAGGCCCTGCTCAACCGCATCTCCAAGACCATCAAGATATCCTGAAACAACAACCTATTCATTAACTCAGCTTCTCCTAAATCTCATCCGGAACGAGTTTATCAACACTCCAGTTCTACTAACTATAGACTCAGTTGTTCAAAGAAGCAATGATGTTAGTCATGAAAACCTTCATTTCCCCACACTCCAGGCCTGAAAGTCAAATCAAACAAGTTGATTAGGAACCAAGAGGTCTAAAACTAATTAAGCATAAACATGAGCCCTATGAAGCACAGACCAATGAAGTTGATAAAGTTCCACTGTAGATAGACCAAGCCGAGAGAGAGAATCCTTAAGGGCAGCAAGGACACTCTGACGTCCTAGTCTCCATGGCAATGCCGCAAACTTTGTTGCTACAGCAACTTCCACTTCCGGATTCTTTTCTTTTCTTTTCTTAATAAATCTTCAATGGTCATATATTAGATTGAAGACTATTAACATGAGAAAAGAATTAATAAAACTAAATTTTAGGTTCAGTAAGTCAGATAGGGAAACTGCAAACCAAAATGCTTACAGAATGTACCTTCCTAAAAGAGTTTCAGAATTTATAGCACCCAAAGAGAGCTGCAAGAACAGTTGCCAACAATTTCAAGGAAATTCAGAAGCAAAGAAGAATAAATAAATAAATAAAGAGCTGTTGCTCTCTCACCTTAGAGCCATAAACTTCAGCGGTATCAAAAAATGTTATTCCACTATCAATGCTGGTATCAAAAGCAGCCTCAGCAGCCTTCATTTTCTTATCTGCCAAATAACCGCAAAACATGGTTGAGCAAATTCTTAAAGTCCAGAATTATCAAGAAATAAATCAGTCTTCTCTTTTCAAAAAAAAAAAAAATATCATTTGCTTCGCTTCCTCCATATTAGACCACCAATAGACTTAGAAGAACAAATTAAGAGAAGCCAGAACGAAGAAAATTTGAATAACTGCAGCAGTCAAAGCAGTAACCCAAGCTGATTGATGTTCAATTTCTATTCTAAATCCCAAAGGAATCGTGATAATTGAAACATCAAAGGAGTAATTCAAGAACTGATGAATGTATCACCAAAAGGGAAATAACTGGTAGGTTACCATCCCATTCGAAGTTATTCCAGTAACTGGTGTCCCCCCATGACCAAGCTCCAATTCCAAGTCTGCTCACCTTGAGATCAGAACCGCCTAATTTCACTTTCTCTTCCTCGGCTCTCAAAGCAGCAAAATCTCCGGAAGCAACTGCTCTTACTCTCAGATTCCGTCTTTGGAATTCAGTGAAGACAGATAAGCAGGCATAGCTCATATTCATCGCCATTTTCGCTTCTTTTTTCTCGTTTCCTTTTCAGTTGTCCGAGATGCAGATTGTAAAGAGTATTGCAACTCAAAAACAGAGACTGTGAATGGGAGAAGTTAAAGCAGGAAGATTTCTGAGGTTGAAGCAGAAGGGAAGAAGGGAAACTGTATGGTGAGGGTGAGTAAGGACTTAAAACGAACATGAACACATAGGATAGCAGCCAGCTGGTAGATGGTAGGTGTAAACTGAAAAATCTAAAATAATAAAAATATTAGGAATTAGTGGATGTAATGTTTTGTTTTGCCAGATTTTTCTTCGTATTTGTTTTTTTCAAAAACTAAAAAATTTAATATTAAAATAAAATCAGAAATTAAAAATAGATGATTTTCAAAAGTTAAATAATTAATTTTTTATTAAATATATATATATACTAATTTTATATTTTATTGATTCATTCATTCAATATTTTAAATTAAAAATAATATTAATCTTTATTAATAATTTCAACTTATTATGAACTATTTAAATAATTATAATTTTAAAATTGATTGATAATAATTTAAAATTAATAATTACATTGAAAAAATTAATTAGAGAAATTTAAATAAGTATTTTAAAATAATGTAAATTGCTAGAAAATTTTTTAATATTATTTAAATAATAATATTTTAATGTTGTAAAACTGTTTATTATTTTAATGTTCTTTATTAATTTTATAAAATAATTTTATCTTATGAAATACTTTAACATCACTCTCACTCTTACTTTACAGTAATTTTTGGAAATTTATTTCCTTAATTGCCAATAACCTTTTGGAAATTTTTTTCCTTAATTGCCAATAACCTCCTTTCTTTCTTGAAATAATTTATATATATATATATATGTGTAACGACCCCGAAAATTCTAAAGAAAATAAATTATAAAATTAGTACAGAAGCGAAGTAAATAATTAAAGTTTACAATCGTTACACAATGACTTAAAGTACTAAGTAGGGATATAGAAATGACCCTTTTGAAAGAAATACGAAAAATTAAAGAAATAACCAAAAAATAAATACAATTGGCATCCTACTCGCAACTCTCTTGTAGATCGAGCTCTGGATTCTGGTTCTTTTAATTTGAAATGGTTAACAAAAGAATGAGCTACATTAGCCCAATAAAAATATCACGCTACTCACCGACATAGAAATGAAGGTTGGTAGAAATAATAAAAATAATTAATAAAGCTCTTAATTTAGCAAAATTATTTGTCATAAATAAAATCATTTATCGTCTACTTACCGTAACGAGATTTACAAAACAACATATAGAGATAATAACATAACACATCTCATGATTTTATATACAATTGGTTGGAACAACAATGTCCTCTTTTATCAACCTACTGGTATCCATGGGGGTTCATAGGGATGTCTCCACAACGCGTGAACCCTTTCCTTTAACATTTTTAATTAACGGGCCGTCCCCGTCCCCATACTCCGTCCGGTATGAGGGTGAAACAGGCCGTCCCCATACCCCATCCGATATGAGTGCCAAATTACCAAGCCTCGATATCCCGTCCTGTATGAGGCAACGTTCACGGTAGGGTTCCATATTCACCTGGTTCTTCCACCATCTCCTAGAGTATCCAGTAAGGCTGTCGTTTCATCACTCACATAATCACACAGTTTTTCGTTTATCTTTAATCTTTAGTTTCCCAATTCAACCGTAATCACATAAAACAAACAATACATGCATTCAAAACTATAAAATCGATCAATCAAATACTATCATGCATTCAAACTATAAAATCAATTAACATAATCAACAGTAAATAATTTCGAATTCTGCCTCCATTAGTACCTCGTAATTAATTAAAGATATTTCCTAAATTGCATAAAATACTTTATTATTGTTAATTTCACTTCAATTCCATAACAGAGAATAGGACGAGGGATTCTTACTTAAATTGATGTCCGAAATGCTAAACTTATTGACCACGGCTACTGACAGTCCCCGGAATCCCTGAATTTTTCTTTAGGGATTAAAACGCGCTACAAGTACCTAAAAATATCCCAAAAAATCCAAAATCAATATCAGGACCCCTTTTTGGCCAATTTTGGAATTCTGGCATGGCAAATCCGCCGTGCTCCGACGACAACAACGGCGGTTTACCTCGAGTTGGCTGTTTTTGGCCGTTTTTGGTCGAATTCGGCCGGTTTTACATCAATTCCTGTGAGAAAACACATTAAGGGGACTAGGTTGACAAAAAAAAAATGAAAAATCGAAACTCACCAGCGGTGAGGTTCTCCGGTGCGGCAGCTCCACCGGCTCACCTTTGCGGTTGGGTGTTTTGCTCCGGTCAACCTATAGAGAAAGAAACGGTGATTACAATGGTGAAAGAATTACGCATAACAAAAATCGAGAAGGGCCTCATCGGAGGCAGTTTTTGTAATTTTCTACAGTAGTGCCACCAGACTTTGCCTTTCTAGTCAATCCGCTGGTTTTTTTGCTCTAATTTGCCTATGGGAGTGTTTAAAATTGAATTCTATGCAAAGAGAGAAATTTTTACCTCTTTTGGCGGTCGGAAGTGGCTCCGGCACGGCGATGGGTGGGGGTGGCTTCCCTTCCTAGCGGCTGGGTCTTCTTCTCCAACGAGGGTGTCTAGCGACTAGGGTTAGAGTTTGGTGTGAAGAGGGTTTTTTATATTCGTCCCCTTTTAATCTGAGCCGTCCATCGTATTTGATCTGGACCGTTCGATCGCGATCAAATAAGAAGTGAATCTGACCGTTGATCGCGTTTAAATCTAACCGTCCGATCGTGTCTGGGGAGAGAACGCATCTAGGCCGTCCGTACGCGCGAGAGCGAATCTGGACCGTCCAATTGTGGGCACGCAGATCGCCCACGTGACACCACATCAACATCCCTTCCCACGCGGTGCGTTCTGGTTCGTTAGAGCTGTTGATTGGGCATCATATTTGGCACAACTTTTTTAAACTGCATTTTGACCATCAGTTTCTGATTTTTCTTTTAAAAATACTCCCAGAACCCAAAATTTCACCCATTTTTTCCAAAATTATTTTCAATTTCATCCTTCACCTATTTTCCTTCATTTTTACATTAAATTAAAATTAAAAAATCAAAAAATTATATTTATAAATTAATTTTAAATTACATTAAAATTAATTTGGGTATTACGACTCTCCCCCCTAAAAGAAATTTGGTCCCTCAAATTTATCTCTCTCTCACTCAATCAAACAGTTAGGGATATTGGACTCTGAAGTCTGATTCTAGCTCCCATGTGGCCTCGTCCGATGTGTGATTTTGGCATAGAACTTTAACAAATGAAATTTTTCAATTGCGGAGTACTTTGCTCTTTCGATCCACGATGCCGACCAGTACTTCCTCGTAAAACAAATCCTCTTAGAGGGGAAGAGGCTCGTGGGCCAAGACGTAAAAGGGGTCCGGGTTGTTCTTGCGTAGCGTGGACACATGAAACACATTATGGACCTTGAAAGTTCTGGAGATAGTGTCAGTCTGTAGGCAATTGTGCCAATTCTGTCTAAAATTTTGAATGACCCAATAAACCGGGGATTTAGCTTCCTTCTCTTGCCAAACCTACAGATTCTCTTGAAAGGAGTGACCTTAAAGAACACCCGATCGCCTTTCTCAAATTTCAAATCTCTCCTCTGGGTGTCCGTATAACTTTTCTACCTACTCTGAGCCGTCTAAATGTTCTTCCTGATCTTAATTATTTTGGTTGTAGTCTCCTCTACGAGATCTGGGTCGAACAGTTTTCTATCATCCACTTATTCTCAACCTATCGATAATCTGCATGGGCGGCTACAAAACACCTCGTATGAAGCCATGCCAATATTTGTTTAGTAACTGTTGTTGTAAGCGAACTCTATCAGGGGTAGATGGTCATCCCAATGGCCCCCGAAGTAAAAAACATAAGCTCGGAGAATATTCTCGAGTGTGCGGATCTTCTTTTCTAACTGTCCATCGGTCTAAGGGTGGAATGCAGTACTAAAGGACAGTTTCATTCCCATTATTTGTTGAAAACTAGACCAAAATCGAGAAGTAAATTTGGGGTCCCTGTCGGACACTACTGTCACTAGCACTCCATGTAATATGACTATCTCCCGAATATATATTCTTGTTAACTTGTCTAAGAGGTCGGTCATCCTTATGGCCAAGAAGTGGGAATACTTGGTAAGCTGGTCAACAATTATCCAGATGGTATCATGTCCTGAGCGCGTCCTAGGCAATCTTGTCACAAAATCTAATGTGATATGTTCCCACTTCCACTCCAAAATTGGTAATGGCTAAAGTAGCCCACCTGGGCATTGATGCTCTCCCTTGACCTGCTGACATACCAAACACTTAGAAAGAAAGTCAGTCACATCTCTTTTCATCCTGTTCCACCAAAATCGGGGTCGCATACTTTGATACATCTTGGTGCTTCCAGGATGCATGACAAATTTTGAGCTATGGGCCTCTGTCATGATATACCTTTTTAATTCACTATCACTTGGAACACACACCATGTCCTGAAATCTAAGCAACCCATTGGTAAAGACTCGAAAGTCTGAATTAACTCGCTGTTCTGCATCTTTCTTAAGGGCTACTAAGGTAGAATTGGTGGACTGAGCTTCTTTTATTCTTTGGATCAACTTAGATTGAACAGTCAAGTGGGCCAAACACGTGACTCTCTTCAGATCCTGAAGTCGTACCTGTTGTGTGGCCCCTAACCCTGCATTTTGAAATCATCAAGTGAGCTAATATGCCTATATTTTTTTTGCTGAGTGCATCGGCTACCATGTTGCCTTTACCCGGGTGATATAAAATGTTGCAATCATAGTCCTTTAGGAGTTTTATCCACATTCTTTGACGCATATTGAGATCTTTTTGAGTGAATATGTGTTTCAATCTCTTATGATCAGTATAGATCTGAAAGGTCTCCCCATACAAGTAATTGCGTCAAGTCTTCAAGGTGTGGATAATTGCAGCAAGTTCTAAGTCATGGGTGGGGTAGTTTTTTCATGACTCTTCAACTGCCTTAACCCATAGCCTATGACCTTCTCATGCTGTATCAAAACACAACGCAACCCTAGGTATGAGGCATCACTATAAACTGTATATCCACCCAATCTGCTCGGCAAGGCTAACATAGGTGCGGTAGTCAACTGTTTTTTTAGTTTTGAAAAACTTCTTTCACAGTTCTCATTCCACTCAAACTTGATGTTCTTCTTTGTGAACCGAGTCAGGGGAGCGGGGAGCAACTAGGCTAGAAAACCCTTCCACAAAACTGCAATAATAACCTGTCATCCCTAGAAAGCTACGGATCTTTTTAACCGAGTCAATTTTTTCCAGTCGAGCACTGCTTCAACTTTTTTGGGGTTCACTGATACTCTATCCATTGATATGATGTGCCCTAAAAAGGTAGTTTGCTCAACCTAGAACCCACACTTACTCAACTTTGCATATAGTTTATTCTCTCTCAGAACCTAGAAAACCTGAGTCAGATGGTGAACGTGTTCCTCTCGGCTTTTTGAATAGATCAAGATATCATCGATGAACACATTGACGAACTGATTCAGAAATTTTTGGAAAACTTTGTTCATCAAGTCCATGAAGATGGGTGGTGCATTATTTAATCCAAATGACATGACTAGGAACTTATAGTATTCGTACCTGGTTCGAAAGACTGTTTTGGGAATGTCCCATGCCTTGATCTTTATTTAATGGTAACTTGAACGTAAGTCTATCTTGGAGAAGACCTAAGCACCCTGCAACTGATCAAAAAAGTCATCAATCCTGGGGAGGGGGTACTTGTTCTTGATCGTGACCCTGTTTAGAACTCTGTAATCAATACATAACTTCAACGTCCCATCTCCCTTTCTTGCAAATATGACTCCGGCACCCCAAGGAACACACTATGTCAGATGAATCCACTGTCATGCAATTCAGTGATCTGTTTCCTCAATTCTTCTATCTCAACACGACTTATGCGGTAAGGAGCAATTGAAATAGGCTGAGTACCTAATTGAAGGTCTATAGTGAATTTGACTTCTCTTTCCACTGGCATTCTAGGTAGTTCATCTAGAAACACATCTAAAAAGTCTCGGACTATCAGAATCTCTTGAATACAAATTTTTTTCTTGGGTTTACCTAGTTAGAGAAAACAGTCGGGTTAAAGTACTTGATAATAAGAGAATTTGCCGTAAGGGAAACAAATGTTAAAGAATTTTATTAATTTGTATATAACTCCTCATTAAGAGGGCTGAATACAACCTTCTTGCGAAAATAATCTACAGTGGTGTGATACGTCGCTAGCCAGTTCATTTCTAAAATTATATCAAAATTTCCCGTGTCAATTTCTATTAGGTCCACACTCAATTTTCTATCTATTATATCTATGACACAAGCTCTATATATGACCTCCTCCAATAGTGTCCGACTCCCAAGAGTAGACACAAACAACACATAATCAAGTTTTTTAAGTAATATATTTAATTTTGATGCAAAAACATATGAAAAAAATGAATGCGATGCACCTGCATCAATCAAAATATGAGTAAGATGGTTACAGATAGTATATGTACCATGTACCACATCTGGGTTAGTTTTTGCATCCTACTAAGTGAGGTTGTAAGCCCTACCCTAGATAGAAGGTCTAGTCTGGTTCTGGTTCCTCGGGCACTCCCTTGCATAGTGTTGAGCTCTACCACATATGCAGCAGGTGTTGTTGAGGCAATAGCAAGGTTGGTCCCCATCATCCTTGCCACAGTACTGACAGGTCCTACCACGTCTTGTTACTGGAACCTGAGGGGGAGCCTGAATCATCGGTTTCAGTCTCTTGTTTTGTTGAACAGGTGCAGTAGGTGTTGGTCTGCGGTGTGGAACCAAAGGCTTGAGGTTCCCTACTGCTAGAGGAAAAATACGGAGGTTCCTCTCTACTAATTGTGCCTTGGCCAGAACAATTGAGTAAGTACTGAGTTCGAACATGTACAACTGATGTCTGATCTCAGGATGGAGACCCCATTTGAACCTTCTCGCCTTTCTTCCTTCATCTATCATGCTCTCGGGGAATAAATGCCCAACTCTAAGAACTTCCGAGCATATTCTGATGCTGTCATATCACCTTGGACCAGATATACAAACTTCATTTCCTTCATATATCAGAGATGCTCTGAAGATACTCTGTATTGAAGGCTGCCAAAAATTGTTCCTAAGAGACTAGAACGGGCAGGGTGGCTTGCTTAAGTTGCCACCAGTGACCTGTCTCTCCCACCAGCATGTAGGTGGCGAATATGACCCTCTGTTCGGGAGTCACCCCAAGAGTCGTAAATGCATTTTCTGTCTCAACTAACAGTACTCTGCCTCTTCAAGGGAAGATCCCATTGTAAAAGTAGATGGGTTCAGTCTTTTATATCTCTCAATATAGCCTAGGTCCATTATGGGAGGAACTAGGTCCCGTGAAAGAGGGACTAGACTGTGCTGAGAATGGACTGGATGGCCTTGCGGTAGTACTAGATGATACGATGGGGCACCAGATTGTACTGTGGTGGTGCCAGGTGATGCAGTTGGGGCACCAGGCCATAATGTGGTGGTGCCGGGTGATACTGTGGCTGGGGCACCAGATCATAATATCGTGGTGTCGGGTGGTACTGTGGAGGAGCAAGGTCATATCGAGGTGGCTTGGGATCCTCTCGCTGTAGGGGTGGCTCAACCTGTGACAGCAGGAGAGGGTCAGATAGCTCCCTCATTTCCTTCTGGGCCTGCTGAGTAGCAATGAGTCTCTCCAGCATCTCAAATAACCAGTCAACATCCTCTCGAAGTGAACCCTCCCGGGCTGCTCGGTTTAGTGGGATCTTCCTCTCCTCATCTATCTGTACTTGCATTTCACAAGGAATGTTTGAGTGGTAATTCATTATTTTTGGTGTTTTCTAAGGACTTTGTGTAAGGAATGGTTCCGAGTGTAAGGAATGGTTTCGAGGAACTCGACTATGATACCAACTGTAACGACTTGGAAAATTCTAAATGAAATAAATTATAAATTTAGTGCAGAGTGAAGTAAATAGTTAGAGTTTACATTCCTTACACAATGACTTAAAGTACCAAGTAGGGCTACGGGAATGACCATTTTGAGAGAAATACGAGAAATTAAAGAAATAACCAGAAAATAAATAAAATTGGCATCCTACTTGCAACCCTCTTGTGGATCAGACTCTGGATCCTGGTCCTCTTGATCTGAAATGGTTAATAAAAGAATGAGTTACAAGCCCAGCAAGAATATCACGTTACTCACCAACACAGAAATGAAGGTTGGTAGAAATAGTAAAAACAACTAATGGAGCTCTTAATTTAGTAAAATCGTTTATCATAAATAAAATCATTTACCATCTACTTACCGTAATGAAATTTACAAAACAACTTATAGAGACAATAACATAACACATCTCATGATTTCATGTACAATTAGTTGGAACAATAATTTCCTATTTTATCAGCTTACTAGTATCTATGGGAGTTCATAGAGATGTCCCCATAACACGTGAACACTTTCCTTTAATATTTTCAATTAACAGGTTGTCCCGCATGGCATCGCGTCAGCGTCTCTTATCACGCGGCGCATTCTGGCTCGTCAAGACTGATGACTAGGCATCCTACATAGCACAACTTTTTTCAATTACATCTTGACCCTCAGTTTTTTATTTTTCTTTCAAAAATACCCCCATAACCCAAATTTTCACTCTTTTTTTCTAAAATTATTTTCAATTTCATCATTCACCTATTTTTCTTCATTTTTACATTAAATTAAAATTTTAAAATTATATTTATAAATTAATTTTAAATTACATTAAAATTAATTTGGGTATTACAATATGTATATCTATAAGTAATCCCAAAAATTACTACATGTTATTTTCCCATTTTCTCAAATAATTTTTAAATATAAAAACTAAAATTAATATGATAATATGCATATATAATAATTAATTTAAATTTTTAAAAATTTAAAATATAATTTAATTTTAAGTTAGTCACAAATTATTTAACATTATTTTAAATATAAATAATACTTATTCATTTTGTAACGGCCTCGGAAATTTAAATGAAATGTATGTATTAAAAATCTCAAATGCGGAAACATAATAAAAATTTAATTAACATCACTTACACAATAACCAAAACGTACTCAAAACATGAAAGAACAAACAAACTAAAAGAGATACTCGAAATAAGAACTATCAATATAACTATGAAGTCTTTAGGCGTCCCCTTCGCCGTCTTCCTGCGGAACGGGCTCGGGAACAATGTCTTCCTGATCTGAAATGGTTAAATAAGGAATGAGCTACACCAGCCCAGTAAAGACATCACACTATCTCACCACCACGGAAGTAAAGGTGGGTAGAAAACAAAAATGACCAATTGAGCATAATTTTTAACAAACTCGTTTATTAACATAAAAACCTTTACTGTCCACTTACCTCGGTGAGATCTATGAAAACAACATATGAAAGTAATAACATTATCACCATAATGAAATCATATAGACTTTATAACATAACACTTACCACGCCTTTGCATTTCAATCGTTAAACAATATATTTTCCTCTTTTACCAGCCTACTAGTATCCATGGGGATCCATAGGGGATCCCTGCTACCCGTGAACCATTAACATTAATAACCTTATTCCAGGGCCGTCCCCGTACCCCGTCTAGTATGGGCACCAAAACCATGAACCCCAATACCCCGTCCGGTATGAGGGTGAAACGGGCCGTCTCCATACCCCGTCCGGTATGGGCGCCAAAACACATAAGGTCATACCCCGTCCAGTATGAGAGACCACGTTCCCGGTAGGGTTCACTACAGACCCGATCCGTCCACCATCTCCCAGGATATCTAATCAGGTTGTCCACATTCTCAATCATCCAATCATACACAACATGTAAACCAGTAATTAAAACCAAACAAGACAACACAGTATTGGGTTTACCATAATACAAACCATAATAAAAGAAACCATGATTCATGGATACGAGACCATAACATAATTACATCAAATATCATGCTGCATTTAATATTGAAAATTAGATCAAACAATAACAGACCAACACTGTATCGACTCGGGCTCTATTGGCAACCTTAATCAATTTTACATCTATAAAGTCACAAAGTACAGTTTAATTATTTATTTAGCTTTAATACCGTGATAAGAAATAGAGTGAGGGGTCCTTACTTATTTCGGGGTCTGAAATTGACTCTACAGTGCGCCTACGGGCTGTCCCTAATTTTCTTAAATTTTTTTCAAAAAACTGAAACGCACTACTGGTACCTGCACGTGTCCCAAAAAATTCCAAATCAGACCTAGGGCCCCTTTCGACCAATATCGAAATTCCGGCACGGCGACTCCGCCGTGCAGGTGGCGATCCGCCTCGGGTTGACCGTTTTCGACCGAATTCGGCCAAACTTGCATCGGTCCCTGCGATAAAACAACCTTAGGGCTCTCGATGGGCCAAAAAATCACGAAAAATTGAGACTTACCGATGGCGGTGCTCTCGGGTGCGGCGGCTCCTTCGGCGTGAATTGCGTTTTGATGTTTGGCTCCGATCAACCTGTAGAGAAAAGAACGGTGATCACAGTGGTATAAAATTTGCATCGAACGGAGGCCAGCAAGGGCTTTATTGGAGGCAAAAACAGAGGGGAGTCGCGGCGGCGCCGCCGGACTTCGACTGGGTTTTTCGGCCGTTTGGCCGGTGGTTTGGCTCCAGTTTGGCCATAGACGGACTCAGCATCGAAAAACGAGCCAGGAGAGAAAATTTACCTCGAGTGGCGGTCGAAAACCTCTCTGGTGCAGCGACGAGTGGCGACAGCCGGCTCCTCCGGCGTCTGGTTCTTCTTCTTCGGCAAGGCACTAGCGGCTAGGGTTTTGTGGTCAGGTGTGGGTGAGGTTATTTATACCATTTGCCTTTTAATCTCAACCGTCCATTAAGATTAAATTTGGACCGTCCGATCGCGATTTAATTGGGATTAAATCTGGATCGTCCATCGTGATGCAATCTGGGCTGTCCGTGCCTGATTGAATCTGGGCCGTCCGTACGCGTGAATCTGGGTCGTCCGTGCACATGTTTGATCTGGGTCGTCCGTGCGCGCGGGAACGGATCTGGGCCGTCCGATCATGCGCACGCGGATCGCCCACGTAGCCCGTCCCGTGTCAACGTTTCCTTGCCACGCGGTGTGTCCTGGTTGGCTATGGCTGCTGACCGGGCTGCTGACGTGGCACAACTTTTTTAAATTGCGTTTTGACTCCTGGTTTTCTGATTTTCTTTTCAAAAACACTCTCAAAATCCAAATTTTCACCCATTTTTTCCAAAATCAATTTCAATTAAATCCAAATAATATTTTTACCCAATTTTATCATTATTATTATTTTTATTTTCATTAAATTAAATTAAATTAAATTAAATTAAATAAAAATCTAAAAAAATTCAAATACAAAAAAAAGAAAAAGAAAAATAATAAGAATAAAATTTAAAATACTTGGGTGTTACTCATTTAAATTGTACAAATATAATAATGCAATTTAATTTTCAGTTGAACTATAAATTATATACTAAATAAATTTTTAAAATATAAAGGTCAAATTAATGGGGTAATTTATATAGTAATTATTATTTAAATTTTCTTAAATATAAAATAAAATTTAACTTTTAAGGAATCAATCACAATTATCTAATTTCTTCTAATGAAATAATTATTATTACCTAATTTCTTTAAAGAAAAGTTTTAAACATAAATTTTGTAAAAATTCGGAACTTAAAAGGGAATAAAGCAATAAATTAAGTGCAGAAACAAAATAATAGAGTTTAGGGTTTACATTCTTTACACAATAATTTAGAATGTCCAATAGGTTACGGAGAATAACCCTTCTAAAAGAACAAAAAAAAAAATCAATGAAATAAATAAAGGACAACATGTTGAGTATTCTAACACGACTTTCACTAGCTTTTGAAGAGAGTTCGAGTAGTGAACTATTCACAACCCTCTTGTTGATCGAGATCTAGGTCTTGATCCTCTTGATCTGGAATAGTTAATGAAAGGGTTAACTATACTAACCCAGTAAGAATATCATACTACTCAACGATACAGAAACTAAAGATTGGTAGAAATCATAAAAACAACCAATTGAGCTCTTGATTTAAGTAAATTCATTCTTCATAAGGAAAAGCCATTAATTGCATATATTTAATGTTGTGAGATTTTCAAAATCGACCTATAAAGATATAATAATTCAAATAACATTCCAATCTCATTTTCAAGTGAGCAATAGCAATAATTTTCCATTTTTATTTATCTATTGATATCCCTGAGGGCTCATAGGGATGTCTCACTACGCGTGAACCAATATCCAACATTATTAACTAACCAGCCATCCTCATACCCCATCCGGTAGGAGTGTCAAAAATATAATTTTTCAATACCCCGTCCAGTATGAGGGTAAATCGGATCATCCCCAAACCCCATCCGGTATGAGCGCCAAAAATATCATTCCTCGATACCCCGTCTAGTATGAGGCAACGTTCACAGTAAGGTTCCCTATATACCCAATCCATCCACCATCTCTTAAGATATCCAGTAAGGTTATCATTCATTAACTCACGTGACCAAACAATTTTTCGTTTGTATATAAATTTTTAATTTCACAAATCAACCGTAAATCACGCAAGATAAGCAATATATATATATCAAGAAAACACAACTAAATTGTTTAACCATTTCAGAATATCATCATGTATTTAAAATTGTAAATTCAACAATAAGTTACACATAACAACAAATAAATGACTAACCGATTTCGGCTCTATTACTAACTTGTAATTATTCTCAAAATTTTTTAAATTACACAAAATATCATATTACCGATTATTAAGCTTTAATTCCATAATAGAGAATAAGGTGAGAGATTCTTATTCGAATAGATGTTCAAAACACTCAACTTTTTACTGCGCCTATTGGTGGTCCCCGAGCTTCCTGAATTTTCATGCGGAGATTAAAACATGCTTCACGTACCTAAAAATACCCCTAAAAACTAAAAATCAGTGTTAAAAAACATTTTTTGGCCAATTTTGAAATTCCGACACGGCGATACCGCCGTGCTCTGGCGACGGCACCGCTGCCTGCGACGGTAGTTTGCCTTGGCTTGGTTGTTTTTGGCTAGTTTTAGCAAGTTTTCGCCAGTTTTATACCCATCCATGCGAGAAAACATGTTAGGTAGCATCGGTTGGCCCAAAAAAGTCAAAAAACGAAAACCTATTAGTGGCAGAATTTTTTGGTATGGCAGCTCTGCTGACTCACCTTCGCGGTTGGGCGTTTTTCTTTGGTCAACCTGTAGAAAATAGAACGGTGAACAAAATAGTGAAAAAATCGAACGAAACAGAAAATGGGAAGGGGCTCATCGGAGGAGGTTTCGAGTTTTGCCCGCGATTTTCGGCTCATCCGCCAATCTTTTTTCACTAATTTGGCCATGGGGATGCTCGGAATCAAATTCCAAATAGATAAGAGAATTTTTATCTATTTTGGCGGTCATAGGTGGCTCCGGTGCGGCAGCGGGCAGCGGCTGGCTCCCTTTTTCAGTGATTGGTTCTTCTTTTTCAGCGGGAGGCTGGCGGCTAGAGTTTGGGTTCAGTGTAATGTGAGATATTTGTACCTGTCTCACGTTAATGTTGACCATTCATCGCGTTTGATCTTGACCGTCCAATTGCGTTTAAAGAAGAAATGAATATGAACCGTTCATCACAATTTGATTTCAACCTTCTAATTGTGTTTAAAGAGAGAACGAATCTGGACTATTCATTACATTTAATCATGACCGTCCGATCATACCTGAAGAAGAAACGGATCCGGACCGTCCACACGCGCATGAACGCTTCCGAACCGTCCAATTGTGGGGGACGCAGATCGCCAGTGCGGCCTCCCGTGTGGCACCAAGTTAGCGTGCCTTGTCACGCGACACGCTTCTGTTCGTCTGGGCTGCTGACTGGGCAGTCTTATGTGGCGCAATTTTTCTTAATTGCGTTCTAACTCTCAGTTCCTGATTTTTCTTTCAAAAATATCATCCGAACTCAAATTTTTACCTTTTTTTTTCTCAAAATTATTTTCAATTTTGTTCTTAACCTGTTTTTTTTTTCTATAAGTCACATTGAATTAAATTTTATAAATTTGAAAATTAAATTTTTTATACATTTTTTAATTTTAAAATGAATCTCAGACCAAATTTTGGATTCGGATATTACAAATTTATTAATGCTCGCGTGATTTTTCATAAAATATCAAAGTGATTATTTTGGATATGATTTAGAGAATTATGTAATCTTGGATGATTAGTATAAAATGTCAGCCTAAGTTTTTATTTTTTAAATATGGTTTATAAATGTAAAATTTTATGTTAATCAATTAAAATAAAATAATTTATACTCGAACTTCATAGTTTTGACATATATTGTCATATTAATAAATTTAATATAATGTTCTTAATTTATCTTCATTATTATTGTTATTTAACAAATATATTTCTTTTGTAGGCAATGATTTTATAATTTAATTGTGTTAATAAAATTCAAAATATAACATATTTATCGGATTTTGATCGAAAGTACATTTGAGAAATTAAATTTTTTTCTTATTTTCTCTTTTTCTTTCAATTAAGCTTCATAAAAATCAACTAAATACACAAGGATATATATTTTATACTACATTGGCAATATATATTTTCCTTATTCTTTGGATTGCCATTATGCACATATTTTCCTTACTTTTCTTCATAATTTTTTTACTTTTGGTGGATACGTGATTCTTAAGAGAATTATTATTAGGATCATTTTCATAACATTTATTTCAATTTCAAAATCGTCCAAATCTATAATTATCGTCACAATTATACTAACAGTTATAACATTTTTTTCAGGGAATATGATATAATTAATTAAACAAGATTCGTAGTTTTTTATTAATAATTTATTGTTTTGTTCAACCACAAAAAAGATATAAAATTGATTTATAATATTTTTTAAAATATTTATCTCAAAATTGATGCTATAGGAGCATATTCAATGCATAAAAAATAAAGAATATTTTCTCTAGTATATCTTTTCAATATTATTTTTTTAAAAAAAGATTTTACTTGATGAGTCATATAAAATACTGCAAATTATATTTACTTACAGTTTTGAAATCTTGAAATCTTAAATGCATCCAGTCATAATGTCTTTTTAAAAGAATTACTATTTTTTTATCATCAATAACATTCTTTTAAATTTTTTCGGAACCCAAATGAATCTTTCACAGTAAGATATTTAATTTTCAATCATTCATGAAGATGGTGAGGAAGGAAAATTATTTCTTTCATACAATTTTGTATTAATGTACCTAAGCGCTATTTTTGGAATGCGTGCCACCTCAACAAGCAACGTGGCAGCGAACCAACTAGAGAATGTCGTGTGCCAACTGAACAACATGCATAGTTAACCATAGAGGCACCCAGTAAGCTAATCGAATGGTCCTACGTATTTGGGGTTGATCTAACAATGAAATTACAGAGAAATAGATCCGATAGTGTGCAAGCATGTAAAGGAAAATGACGGCAAACCAATGGCTCATGGGTCATGTGATAGCTCGAAAATATTTTCGAGTTAATTTTTTATGTTTGATATATTTAATTTAGCTTTTATGTGTTTGAAAATATATAATAAGATTAAGTACATAATTTAAAATCAAATGAAAAAATGATGGATAAGGATGAAGGAGCTAGAATAAGCATGAAGATGCATGAAAAAATGTGAGAACCTTTTAGATGAAGTGTTATAATAAAAAGTGTTAACTTTTAGGCGAAGTGACATAATGAAAAATGACAACTTTTAGATGAAGTGACATATAAAAAGTGATAACTTTTTAAATAAAGTAGCGTGTAAAAAGTAATAATCTTTTAAATAAAGCGGCATGTGAAAAATAGTAACTTTTTAGATGAAGCGACATGATGAAATATGACAAATTTTAGATGTAATTGTATGATAGAATGGTGGCAACCTTTTTCTCGTGGTGTAACGACTCACGTTCTCTAGATAGTAAGGAGCTATAAACTTGATAAATTTGGCACAACATTATGCTAATCTCTATAAATTAACATTATATCTCTCGTACGGAGTCACAATTCATGAAGCTCACAACAATATTTCGAAATTACATCATAATAATATATTCAAATCTACTTTACAATAAACATCCAAGGTAGTTAAAAGATTCTTCGAAATCTTCTTTTAATCTTGAATTCACTCCTGACCTGAACTAATCTGCACTGAGGATGTAAATTGGGGTAGACTTCACGAATTCAGTAAGAATAAAATAGTATTCAAAACAGAGATATAAAATGCACATTCATATAGGTTTAATAAAACAAATGTAAATTTTATATTTATAAAAATCCAATTTGTAAGACAATCATACTCATAATCATTATCGCGAAGTATAACAAAAAAAAAACAATCAAGAACCACATCCTTTTCATTACCCATTCCAACATATTTATATTTAGGTACCGTACATATCATTTTCATTCATAAATATCACCATATCGTATTGGATTCATATTTAGATAATTTTATTTCATTCACAAATACCATCAACCACACCAGATACATATCCAGATCATTTTCATTTCCATTACATATTTTCATTTCCATCACCGGTATCATTGAGGCCCCATAGGAATCTCCACTACACGTGGATGTAAAAAATATTTCTTTTATAATTCAGTGACCGTCCCTATACCCCGTCCGATAATAGGTGCCACAATTATAAATCGTCTCAATACCCTGTCCGGTAATGAGCATCACAATTATAAACCATCTCAATACACTGTCCGATATGAGCATAATTAAACTAATTTTTAACACTGTTCGGTATGGAACTTCTCAACCCCGTACGACTGAAGACACATCCACAGTAAGGTTCACCCTATGTACTAAGTCCGTACACTCTCTCCCATGATACCCGGTAAGCTTTTTTCTCTTCAAAAATTATCTCTATTTTATATCTCAACTTTAAAATCTCAAACATCAATTACAAAGATACATATTCTCACATTTCTATATTTACTGACTTGTTCGCATATCCATTGTATATGTAATTTATATGTATGTAGCACACTTCATATCATATATACATACACGCACAACCATATATATCTTAACTATCCCTATATATATTTTGCATGTAATCATGTCTACCATTAAAACCTTACAAATTTACACCCTCACCCATACAACAACTTTAATCACTTACCGATACATACAATGTATTATATATGCTCACACATACACATCACCTATCCACATATTTTTACTTGTGTATACACAAATTTAATATATTCATATGTTTACACTCATTATCAGCACACACTAAAAACTTATATACACCTATACACATCTAAACACTCGTACATATGCATACTAAGACACCTATGCACTTCACTCTCTTTCATATATGCACATATGTCTATATAATAGTGTCCATATATATATGTATAGATATATATATATATATTTACTTGTGCTTACACAATTAAATTATATATGTACAAACACTTCCACACGATTTTCATTACATATAAGTCAACACACACACACACACATAAATGCATATGCACCTAATTTATGCATATTTCATCTTGCACACATCCATTCATCTTACCTATATACCGTATATATTTAACATATATAACACATATCCATACAAAATCATATACTGCTCATTCAAAATAATTACTCACATAATCATATGTATATGTATATCAAGACATATGGATTGTAAACATATATTCCCACGCATTATCTCCTATATATGTATCTATTGGCACACGAACATTCATTCAAACACACTCAGCTATGTATTTATATAGCTTCAACATTATTTTTAATTACACAACCACAATCGTAGGAAGTCATTCACACACTTTCACATATATATGATAATTTGTAAGAAAACACATTCTAAAATTATTCACTAAACTTGGGTCCATCATTTTAAAATCAATAAATTATTTTATAAAAAATATGAAATTTTCAAATGAAAACTGACTCAATTCTTACCAAAATCTTCAACGAAAGAAGAAATCGAAAAGCTTTCGAACAACTTTGATTCCATACACTCGGCTCCCTTTTCAGTTTTCTATTCCCAACTGTCCTAAAAATTTCATACATATGATTAAGGATTTAATTTAAAGTAATAATTGAATATAAGGTAGAAGAAAATTTACCGAATCAATGTCAAAATTCGGGTTTTATACCCAAAAAAGTGCAGTTTCAGTCTCTCTCTCTAGTTCCCTGATGTTTAGCCTTGCACGGATCTTTAAACGGATCCTAAATGTTGCATCGTGGTATGCCTCATGCAGATCAAGTCAACCTAGCATGCATTTTACTTTTTCTTCTTCAGTAATGCGTGTCGCACGCTGTGTACCCAGCACCGAGCGCTGCACGTCATGTGCTCAGCCCCGCGCGCCACGCACCATTCTTCCTTTCTTCCTTTTTCCTTCCTTCTTCTTCTTCTATTTATTATTCTTCTTATTATTATTATTTATTATTATTGTTATTCTTTTTCTTCTTCTTCTTCGCGTGCCCGACATCTTCTTTTCCAGCTACGCGCGCCATGCTTTCTTCTTTCTCTTTCTTCTCCTCCTCTTCCTCCTCCTCCTCCTTCTTCTTCTTCACCACCCTTATCCCCCTTTCTACTAGGGTTTTTTTTTTCTTTTTTTTTTATTTTTTTTCTGGCCTAGGCCTGGGCTCCCTCCTCTCCCTTAGGCCTAGTTACCATACGTGGCTTTCCACTCCTATAAATAAAGGATGGGAGAAGGGAGAAAAGATATTCCAGATGAGAGAAAAATAGTGAGAGACATAGATGTGAGAAAAGAAGGAGTATGAAGTGTGTGATTTTTTAGAATATTATAAGGTTTTAAATAAAAATTATAGAAAAATTATGCTAAATTCATGAGAGTAAAGGATGAGGAAAAGAAAATGAGGAAGGCTCACGATCAAAAGAATGTTATAAACCATTAGAAAGATAAATATGTTTTTAAATTTTGAAGTTCAGTTTTTTTTTTTTAATTTTTGGGATTAGTTTTTGAGTATTGTGTTGGATAATTTTGAGTCAAAAAAGTGACCAAAAATCATCTTGAAACTCTGCCCGATTTTTTAGAGAAAAATGTCATAAATAAAACTAGAACTCTGTCAGAATAAAGTTTGTGGCTGCTAAGGATCTAAGATAAGTGGATATTATGGATTCATTAGCCTACGTGGTTTTGTAATATTTTATGTATTTTTAGTATAATAATGTGAAGGTGTTCAAATTGTCTTTCGTATTTACTAAGTAAGTATTTGTTAATGTTTAGTTCGATATAAATGTTATTTCGCTTTTTGTTTTTGAAATATGATTTTGATATGTGTACATCACTCATTATTAAAGGAAGTTGTTTCGAAAGCACCTGTATTATATTAAGCTTTAATGTGGCCGTACATAACCATTCCATGTTCGAGTATATTGGAAAAGTGATAAATGTGTACCCATACATAACCGTTATGTGTTTAGGTGTATGAAAAAATAGTCTAATCTATGTGCCCTAACTATTCTGTGTTCGAGGGGTAGCAGTGTTTCAAGGTACTCATGTATGTCATTTAGTTTTGGAGTATATGGGGAACTAGTGATAAGTATGTGTGCCTACGTATAATGTACGGTAATTTATTAATCCTCCATAATAGTGATGAAATATATAATGAAATAATTGTGAATCTATTTTTTAATTTGTGTATTCGTCTTCTTATTCGTGTATCTATTTTGGAAAGATTATATGATATATGTTTTGTTATGTGTAAAGAAACTATATACTGAATGTATTATACTGTGATTTCATAATATCCCTTATTAGGATATTTTATCTTACCCTCCATGTCATACTCCAAATACTGAAGATACCGCTGCAGAGTGAGTGGTTATACAGAGAATTTTTGAAGCTAGACTCTAAGATTAAGGTTATTGTTTCGTACTTTTGTTTAGTAATATAATTAAGAAAATTTAGAGTCTCGTATATATATTTACATTTTACATTTAAGAGATATAATATTTTTATGACTCTGTTATGATTAATAAAGTTAAGTTATTTTACTTAACTCGAGTCTATATAATTTAAGTAAATATATTTTGGTCATTATCTTATAAGACGAAGTATGGTCTGTGACAGAATTATCTTACAGTGACTCTTTCAGATATTGTATATCTTATTAGTATTGTTAACTAGTTTATGTCTACATCTACAGTCAAACATTGAGATGTTTTGAAACAGATTTTGTACTACTTAAAAGGTACTCCAAGACTTAGCATATTATTTAACAATCATGAACACAATCACATTGAATGTTTTGCGGATGTTGATTGGGCTGGATTTAAGATTGATTGTCAGTCCATTATAAGTTATTGTATTTTTGTTGGTGGAAACCTAGTATCATGGAGAAGTAAGAAGTAGACCATTGTGTCCCAATCCAGCGAAGAGTCCGAATACAAAGCTATGAATTAGTTTACATGTGAAGTCTTATAGATGTAACACCTTCTAGCTAAAGTGGGCTTGAATCCTATATTACCTGCAAAACTCTAGTGTAATAATCAAATTGCCCTTTATATTGCCTCTAATCCAGTGTACCATGAAAGAACCAAATATATTAAGGTTGATTGTCACTTCATCTATGAGAAGATTCAGATAAACTTGATCTCTACTAGTTATGTGAAGATAGGAGAATAACTAGGTGATATATTTACAAAGACTTTAAAAAGAACTCGAACAAAGTATCTTCGTAACAAGTTGGATATGATTAATATTTATACTTTAACTTGAGAGAGAGTGTTATAAGATTATAAAATATATTATAAAATATTCTCATATAATCATTAGTTGATTTTTCATATATATTAGCATAATTATAGGCGACAAATTAATATGGTGATTTATGTTGTTATTATATATAGATCCCTTTTTTGTGTATATATATCCCTAACTTATTGGACTAAAAGACAATAAATTTTTTACTTATTTTTTCTGTTAGTTTACAATTATTATTATGATCATTATGACCATTAATTTGCATTTTATTTATTTATTCATTATTTTTTAAAATTATTTTAGGTTTTATTCAACAATTATTTTGCCTAATTTCTATTTCACTCCCTAATTCTTCTACATTAAACATTCTACCTTAATCTCTTCATTTCTATATGTAGTTCATAGAAAACACTAATAAATCATCAAACTATGCGTTCACACAATTATATCATGCAAATGGACATTAGAAATACAAAATTAATCCCAAAATAGATCTTATTTGGATCTTTCTTAGCAGTTGTGGCCGCCTGAAAAAGTCCAAATTTGGTTTTTGAAACCAATTCATCAGCCCTCCTTCAATTACTTATAACTTTCCCTTTATATGATAAAAATCGCTAAAATTTAATGTTATAAAGGCTTTGGGTTACCAATTAATTATAGTTGTCAAATTTGAATCATTTAGGAATTAAATCAAGCTCAAAAAACATCCCCAAAGTTGGGAAAAAACCTGCATAGAAAAAATCCTTCTCGAGTTAGTGAAAAACCTAAGAATTGCATGCAATTTTTTATGCATGCAAAGTTTGATTTTTTTTTATTTTTTATGGTTACATATGCATTCTACGATATGCAAGCTATATCTAAAATATTTAGTTGAATTTAAAAGCTAAGAAAAGCTATAAAAAATTATCCCCAAAACCTCAAATTTGATCGCGTACTGTGGGTAATTGGATCATCAGAAAACCCAACTAGTTTTTGTGGTTTTCAGCTTCAAGCAGCCGTGAAACGTCTTTTCCTTCATAGTAGGCTCCTTTCTGGTACGTTCCTCCTTCTTTTCCTCTCTTTTCTATCTTCTCTCCCCTACGAATGGTGGCTTCCTCCCTTTCTTCTACCTCTCTCTTCCCTCTCATCTTTTTCTTTTTCTTCTTCTCAGATGGACATGACAATCAAGGGAAGGGGATTAGCTTTAAATATTCTCCCTCAAAAATGTGTGGATGCATGATTGTGCATACATGGTAGCGTAAGAGGTGTCAAACTTGGCCTCAATAATGGCAATTTTGTAAATTCCTCTCGCACTTGTCTCAGCTGTTAAGTCACATTTTTTACAGACCTAGACCATCTGCTCATGTATTCGAATATGGAACGGCATATGTGAGTATCTTGAAACACTATTACCCTCTGAACACCGAACAATTAGAGCACGCTGATCAAATTATTTTCTCATAAACCTGAATACGAATAAGTTATGTATAGTTACACACTTATCACTTCGCCAATACACCTGAACATGAAACGGTTATGTACGGTGCAATCCTCAGGTCCGAAATTTGGTACGGGATCAACTTTCATATTATAAAATAAATTAAAAACATTAATTTAATTTTATTTTATTAAATTATTTGAGAAAAATAGGTTAGGAATGTAATTGAACGCAATTTTGAAAAAAAATAGGTGAAAATTTGAGTTCGGATGGAGTTTTTGAAAGAAAAACTAAAAAAAAAAGTTGTCAAAATACAAAAAGAGTAAATTTGGTCACGTGGGATGGAATCAGCAACCTTGATGAACCAAAGCATACCGCGTGGCAAAATACGCTGACATCGGTGCCACGCAGGCAATCCGTGTGCCCAACAATCCGACAGCCCAAATTCGATCCCGCACGCATGAACAGCTCAGATGCATTTCTTCCTTATGTACGATCGGACGAATGAGATCAATTGTGATGAATGACCCAGATTCCCCTACGCAATCGGCCAAAATAGGCAACGATTGGACGACTCTCCTCGCTCTACATCGATACGAATAGATGGTACAAATCAACGCAGGATGAGTATATAAATATCACATCATAAGAGAACCCTGGCCCTAGCCGTCTTGCCCTCGTCGGAGAAGAAGGACCAACTGCTGAAGAAGGAGACCAGCCCCCGACTGTCGTCGCATTAAAGCCACCGCCGACTGCCAAAAACGTAAAATTCTCTCCAACTCACTCGAAAATCAATTTTGAATCTCCCTATGGCCATATCGGAGCAAAAGGGATGACGAGTGAGTCAAAAACCACAGACAAAGCCTGGCAAAGATGCTGCGGCCGAAACCTTAAAACCGTCCGATAAGCCCCTTCTCGTTTCACAAAATTTTTTTACCATTGTGTTCACCGTCTTTTTCTGTGCAGGTTAGCTAAAGAAGAAACTCCAGTCATGAAGGAGAACCGGTAGAGTGGCTGCACCCGGAGACCCACTATCGATATGTTCGATTTTTGTGATTTTCTAGCCAATCAAGGCCTCCTAACGTATTTTTCTATAGAGATACGTGTAAAACTAGTCACAATTAGCCAAAACCAGTTAGGCTGAGGCAATCTGCCGCCGTGAGGTGGCGGAGCCGGCGCCCGTGCTAGACTCCTAAAATTGGTCAGGGAAGGATTTTTTACACTAATTTTAGATTTTTGGGGTATTTTTAGTTGCGTGATAAATATTTTAGATTTTCACATAAAAATTCAAGAAATTTGGATCCCGTTAGGAGACAGTGCAGTATCTCAAAACACCGATCCGGTTAAAGATCCCTCACCTTATTCTCGGTTACGGCAAATTGAAGATAATCAATAATTGTGTATTTTGTGAAAAATTAAAAAAATCTTAAAAATATTACAGGTCACTAGTGGAGCCAGAACTAGTTAGTACACATTTGTCCTGAATCCTTATTTATTTTCCTATGTTGTCTATATTTGCTTACTATTATACTGTGCATAATTGAATTGATGTTTTTATGGTCTTTTTGGCTATTTGGTTATTTGATTCTTTTTGCATTATTTATCTGGTATCTGGTTATTGGTTATTTGGCTATACTAAACTATATCGTTTGTTTAAGTGTCATTTGAATTAATTTGTGAATATGAAATGAGTTACTGGCATGCTTTAGTAGTTGCTTGGATGATAAAAGTCTAAATAAATGAAAGCTTACTGGGCATCCTAGGAAATGGTAGACGGACCTAGTAAATAGGGAACCCTACTGTGGACATTACCTTAGTCAGACAAGACTGAGAAGTCCCATACCATAAGGGTTTTGGGAGATATGGTTCACCCTCATACCAAACGGGGTATCGAAGCGATTGTTTTTTGGCGCTCATTATCAGACGAGGTATGGGGACGGCCAGGTTGATTGTCAATCTTGATACTAGGTCCACGAGTAGAAGGATATCCCTATGGATCCCTAGGGATCCCAGTAAGTAGGTTGAAAAGGAAATATTGTTGATCCTATGCATGAAATTGAAATGTCATTTGGTTAATTCTCTTCATAGGTTAATTTAAAAAAAAAACGTAACAGTAAGTATCGAATAAAATTTTTTAAAGTTAAATGCATTTATTTAAAGCAAGAGCTCCATTAGTTGTTTTCTGATGTTTACTAACCTTCAGTTTTACGTATCAGTTATTAGTATGATATTCTTACAAGACTAGTGTAGCTCACTCTTTCATTAACTATTTCATATTAAGAAAAGCAAGATCCAGATCCTAATCAGCAAGAAGGTTGTAAGTAGTCCACCTCTCGGACTCCCTTCAAGTACTAGTGAAGGTTGTTTTAGGATACTTATTTATTGGTTTTCTTTAATTATAGTTTATCTTTTATGAATCACGTAGAAGAGATATTCTCGTAGCCTTATTAGACAATTCAATTTATTGTGTAAGAAATGTAGACCTTAACATTATTATTTGCTTTTGCATTTAAATTATAAATTCATTTCCTTTAAAGTTTCGGACCTTTACATATGGCCACATTAAGGCTTAGCATAATGCATGTGCTTTCGGAATAACTTCTTTTTATAATGAATGATGCACACATATCAAAACTACATTTCAAAAATAAAAAAAGGAAATAACACTTACATTAAAATAAAACTTTAACAAATACTTATTTAGTAAATAAGAAAGAAAATTTGAACACTTTCACATTTTTATATTAAAAATACGTAAAATATTTTAAAACTACGTAGGTTAATGAATGCATAATATCTACTTACCTTAGGTCCTTAGCAGTCATAATCTTAATTTCGATAAAGTTTGCATTTATTTATGACTTTTTGCTCTAAAAAATTTGGTAGAGTCCCAGAATAATTTTAGTCACTTTTTTGACTCAAAATATCTAATACAATACTCAAAAACTAAAACCCCAAAAATCAAAGAGAAATGAAATTTTAAACCTTAGAAAAAGTTTACCTTTTTAGCAGTTTATAACTTCTTTTTAACCGTGAGTCTTCTTCCTCTTCTCTTCCTCTTTCTTTGTCATTACAAATTTAGCAAATTTTTTTCTCAAAGTTTTTATCTACAAACCTCACAATACTCTCAAAAATTATACACTTCCTACTTTTTCTTCTCTCTTCACCTCTATGCTTCTCATTATTTTTCTCTCATCCAGAATGTCTCTTCCTCCATTCTCTCATCCCCTATTTATAGGAGTGGAGAGCCATAAGAGAAAGGTTGCCACCATTCCACTATGCTATTTCATCTAAAATTTGTCATCTTTCATCATATCATTTCATCTAAAAGATTACCACATTTCACATGCTACTTTATCTAAAAGGTTATTACTTTTCACATATCACTTCCTTTAAAAAGTTACCACTTTTCACATGCTACTTCATCTAAAAGTTGTCATTTTTCGTTATATCACTTCATTTAAAAATTATCACTTTTCACATACCACTTCATCTAAAAGGTTTCCACCTTTTTTCATGTCTCTTCATGCTTATTTTATCTCATTTATCCTTATCCATTATTTTTTCATTTGACTTCAACTATATCCTTAATTTTATTATATATTTTTAAGCATATAAAAAGGCTAAATTAAATATATTAAATATGAAAAATAAACTCAGGAAAATTTTTGAGCTATCACAAATTCAGTCTCTCAATTGATCGTTTGAACTTTTTCATATCATTAAGGAGATCACTATCATCTTTCATAAGATATACATTTGGTGCCATCAATGTGTTGCATGGCTTAGCTCCTAACTTTTCAGTTTCTGTAAATAGATCAAGTACATACTTCCTCTTATAAAAGAAAATATAAGTTTGGCCACTGGAGCAAATGTATCAGAATAATCCACCTCATAAGTCTAAATATAGTCTTTTGTAACAAGTTTGGCTTCAAGTCTTGCCACGGAGACATCTGAATTTACTTTGACTGAAAATACCCATTTGCACTCTACGGACCTTTTGTATTTGGGTAAATTCACCAAATGTCAAATATGATTGTCATTGAGAGAATTTATCTCCTCAAGTATTATATTATACCAACCAGGGTGATTGAAAGCCTCCTTAATTATTTTGGGTATGAAAATTGGATCAATAAAAATAATAAAAGAGCTAGACAAAGGAGACAGATGATCATATAAAATAAAATTAGTAATGGGATAAATAAATTTAAGAATAGTGCACTGAAGTTTACCTTTACAAAAACTAATGGGAAGATTAAACTCATAT
This sequence comes from Carica papaya, assembly GCF_054855325.1. NCBI lineage: Eukaryota > Viridiplantae > Streptophyta > Magnoliopsida > Brassicales > Caricaceae > Carica > Carica papaya. Next base: position 11,846,116 of record NC_142310.1, read on the forward strand.
GGGTCAGGATCAGATGATGAGGGAGAGGGTGTAGGACATGTATCATTAGGTTGTTGTCTCTTAAAATAAATATGAATAATTGACGATGGTACTTAAACTATAGGTAACACCAACACCATCATCAGCTTGTTCAACTAGAGCTGAAGGCACATCATCTAGAAAAATATCATTATTTATTTGTTCAGTAGAGGCACTTGGTGTGAATCTATAGATGATCCACTCATAGACCTCCCCCCTGACTTATAAAATTAGACAATAAGGAGAAAAAAAAGTGTATTCTTCAAAAAGGCCACATCAATTGATAGCAGAAATTTATCGAGATGAGGAGAGTAATATTGGTATCCTTTCTCAATGCGAGAATATCCTAAAAAGACACACTTCAAGGTCTTTGGGTCTAATTTTGTAACAGCAAGTCGCACATCTAGAATATAACATGTGCTACCAAATACTATAGGTTGCACCAAAAATAAAGATTTATTTTCTGTAAGATACATCTCAATTGAATATTATACATGGCAGGCAATTAATCAAAAAACAAGCTGTGAAAATAGCATCAGCCTAGAATTGTTTAGGGATTTGCATTTCGAACAAAATTGCTCGAGTGTCTCAAGTAAATGTTTGTTCTTTCTTTTAATGACTCTATTTTAAGAGGATGTATCAACACACGAGGATTGGTGAAGAATCCTATATTGAGTCATATAGTTTTGAAATGAGTATGATATATATCCTTTGGTATTATTATTTCTCAATACATGCACATAAATATTGAATTGTATCTTAACTTCAGCACAAAAAACACGAAAGTGATAAAACACTTCAAAACGATTATTCGTAAAATATATCCAAGTCTTTCGAGAAAAATCATCCATAAAAGTAACAAAATGTTTAAATTATGTTTCAAACAAAATAAGACAAAGGTCTCAAACATCATAATAAATTAACTCAAAAGCATATCGGCTCATCTATTAACTCTTTGACCTAATGAATTATAATGATGTTTCATAAATTAACATAACTTGCAATCTAATGAAGATACATCATGAAACTGAGAACATAACTTTTTTAACATAATAAAAGAAAGATATTCTAATTGACAATGTGCTTTAAATGGAGCAACGATACTAGACTATGCAATTGATTGAGGCACCTAAGTATAAAAAATGTAGATACTATTTGATACATGTCTTTTACCAATAATTTGCTTCGTCATAAGTTCTTGAAGAAGACAATAATCCAAAAAGAACATGATACAATAATTAAGATCTTTAGTAAGCTTACTCACAAAAATCATATCGAAAGCAAATTTATGTAGATTTAATATAGATGACAGAGTAATAAATAAAGTTAGTTTTATAGTCTCAAAACCCACAATGTTATAAGTTGACTTATCACCAATTGTTATAGAAAAAGGTGATTTGTGTGGTTAAAAAATAAAAAAGATATTAGGATTACTTGTTATATGATCTGTAACACCAGAATCAATCACCCATCTGTTTGATAAGGAGATAAAATATTTTTTCTCTGATTTAGTAAGAGTAAAAAATTTCTTCCAAGATTCATGAAACTAAAAGAATTTAGTATACTCATTAGCTGAAATCATAATAGTTCTCTTACAAAATGAGCTAATAGTAGCGGCAATAATATTAACAGCATGTGTTCTTTGATTATGATTCTATAATTTTTTACAGTATCGCTTTATATATTATAGTTCATGGCAATAGTAGCAGATAATATAATATCACCATTCATTTAATCCAAGAATTAAACTGTCCGATAAGAAAACATCTAAAGCAACTAGAAACCCAGCAACCAGAAATACATTGAAGCAGACAAAAAGTAAATGATGAAATTACCACTGTAGAAATAGACAACCACTCACAAGGAAACACCATTACGTCCAAAAAAGTCATCACCACATGCTAGAACAAAAACCACTGCGCTTGGAAAACTCCATGCACTCCCATACTTACTGCTACTAGAATCTCACGCGCTGCTGCTGAAACCACCACGCACTGCCGGTGGAACCGTTGCAAGCAGCCGCGATTTGACTGAAAATCACCACAGATCCGTGGTGTACTCAGATCTGTGGTGTGTTAAGATCCGTAACGGATCTTGTGAAATCGCGCGATAAATGCTATTGATCTGGCTTCACAACATGTTGTCGTCTCGCCTCTCCTCTTCGTGCAAATCTGGTGGGGTCTAGGACAGATTGCTTTCGTCGCTTCGTCTTTTCCCAATCGCGTGATCCGTCTGCTCCAAGTTGGATCTATATATGATAGCAACATAAATCACCATACTAATTTGTTGCCTATAATTACAATAATATATAAGAAAACAACTATTCATTACATGAGAAATTCTGTGATGTATTCTATAATCTTGTAACAATCATAAACAATAAGATAAATTATGATAAATAAATAATCATAGATAATAATAAAGTAAATAACAACAATATTGATACTAACAAATATAATCACACGGAATTACATAGAGCAAATTAATATTATCTAATATAAATACAAAGAATAAAAATAAAATATGAATTAAAAAGGAGTTAGTTAAAAATAAAAAGGGAGAGTGATGAATAGAACATTAAATTGTGAAAGAAACTAGATAAAGTACCAATATTAACTAGAATAAGAAGAAAAAAAAAATACAAAGATTTGAAAGAAACGACGACTTAAACACAATCTGTAAAGGCCTGGAACTTAAAAGATAATAAAGTCATAAATTAAATACGGAAGTAAAATAATAGAGCTTAAGGTTTATATTCCTTACAAAATAATTTAGAATACCCAATAGGGTTACGAAAATGTTCTTTCTAAAAGAACAGACAAAAATCAAAGAAATAAACAAAAGGTAAATAACTGAGCATTCTAGGACGACCTTCACTAACTTCTAAAGGAATTTTGAGTAGTGAACTTATTCACAACCTTCTTGTTGATCGGGATCTGGGTCTTGATCATCTTGATCTGAAATAGTTAATAAAATGGTGAGCTACACTAGTCCAATAAGAATATCACACTACTCACCGATACAGAAATTGAAAGTTGGTAAAAATCATAAAAACAACCAATGGAGCTCTTGATTTAAGTAAATTCATTTATCATAAAGAAAACTATTTATTTCATATATTTAACCTTGCGAGATTTCCAAAATCGACCTGTAGAGACAATAACCCAAATAACATTCCAATATCATATTTAAATGAGTAAGAACAATAACTTTCTCTTTTTATTTTGCCTATTGGTATCCCTGAAGACCCATAGGGATGTCCCACTATACGTAAACCAATATCCAACATTATCAACAAACCGATCGTCTCCATACCCCGTCTAATATGAGCGTCAAAAATATCATCCCCCAGTACCTCTTCCGGTATGAGAGTGAATCAAACCGTCCCCATACCTCGTCCGGTATGAGCGCCAAAAATATCAATCCTCGATACCCTATCTGATATGAAACAATGTTTACGGTAAGATTTCCTATGTATCTGGTCCGTCTACCATCTTTCAGGATATCTAGTAAGGCTGTCATTCATTAATTCACATGATCAAATAATTTTTCATTTGCATATTAATTTCTAATTTCACAAATCAACCGTAAATCACGCAAGACAAATAATATATATACCAAGGAAGCATAACTAAATCATTCAACCATTCTAATATATCATCATGTATTTAAAGCTTTAAATTCAACAATTAATTACAAGACAACATATAAATGATTAACCGATTTTGACTCCATCGGTAATCTGTAATTATTCTCAAAGTTTTTTAATTTACACAAAATATCATATTATCGATTATTAAGCTTCAATTTCATAACAGAGAATAAGATGAAGGATTCTTACCCAAATTAATATCCGAAATACTAAACTTTCTACTGTACCTACTAGTCGTCTCTGAGTTTCCTAAATTTTTCTGTGGAGATTAAAACACGCTTCACATACCTAAAAATACTTCAAAAAAATCCAAAATCGGTGTTAAAAATATTTTTTAGAAAATTTTGAAATTCTGGCATGGTGGCACCGCCATTCTCCGGCGATGGCAGTTTGCCTTAGCCTAGCCATTTTCGGTAAGTTTTGACCAGTTTTGACCGGTTTTATATCCATCCCTATAAGAAAACACATTATGGAGCCTCGGTTGGCCAAACAAAGTCAAAAAATTGAAACCTACCAGTAGCAGAATTTTCTGGTGCAGTGGCTCCGCCGGCTCACCTTCGCAGCTGGGTGTTTTTCTTCAGTCAACCTATAAAAAATAGAACGATGAACACAATGGTAGAAAAATCGTACGAAACAGAAAACGGAAAGGGGCTTATCGGAACAGGTTTTAGATTTTGCCCGCGGCAGTGGTGTTGGGTATTTCCCATAGTTTTCGGCTCACCCACCATTCCTTTTGCTCTGATTTGGCCATATAGGTGCTCGAAATTAAATTCCAAGCGGATAGGAGAATTTTTACCTTTTTTGGCGGTCGAAGGTGGCTCCAGCGTGGCGGAGGGCGGCAGTCAACTCCCTTCTCTAGCGACTGGTTCTTCTTCTCCGACGGAAGGCTGATGGCTAGGGTTTGGGTTCGGTGTGATGCGAAATATTTATACCTGTCTTGCGTTAATCTAGATCGTTCATCGCGTTTAATCTCGATGGTCCGATTGCGTTTAAAGAAGAAATGAATCTGAACTATTCATCACGATTTAATCTCGACCATCCGATCGTATTTAAAGAGGGAATGAATCTGGACCATTTATCGCGTTTAATCGCGACCGCCCAATCGCGCCTGAGGAGGGAACGGATCTGGACCGTCCACATGCACAGGAACGCTTCCAAACAGTCTGATCGCAAGGCACGCGGATCACCAACGTAGCCTCCTACGTGGCACTGAATCAGTGAACCTTGCCACGCGGTGCGCTCCAATTCGTCGAGACTGCTGACTGGGCGGTCCTACATGGCAAAATTTTCTTTAATTATATTTTGATCTCTAGTTTCCTCTTTTTCTTTCAAAAACATCCTTTGGACCCAATTTTCACCTCTTTTTTCCAAAATTATTTTCAATTTCTTCCTCAACATATTTTTTTCCATAATTTCACATTAAATCGAATTTTATTAATTTCAAAATTAGATTTTTATATATTTTTTAATTTTAAAATTAATCCCGAGCTAAATTTCGAGTCCGGGTATTACACAATCTATTTAAGATTAGTATAACTAAAATTCAGCGAGTGGTGAACCCTATTCCTGGGTGGATGAAAGCTCTTATAGATATGGTCAGGATACATGTTCTGTTTTGGGTCACCTGGTGACGAACTGTTGTGACCAATTCGCATGATTTGTTTGTGTGTCTGCCCTTGTGATCATCGAAATCTTGATCTCATAATGGTACTAATTGGATAATAAATACATTCGTTCAATTTATAAAAAAATTAAAATTTAAAAAAAAAAAACCTAATTAAAATAATTGTGTTGAGGTATGGTAGTCTATTGATGGGGTATGGTAGTCTTAATTGTGTCTGAAATTGTGATGAAATAATTGTATGTGATAAATAAGTCATAAGAAAAAAAATTAAAGAGGAAATGAATTAGGAGAATTTTGTGGGATGAATTGAAATTAAGAGGATTTCAAGGGATAAATTAAAATTAGGGGGATTTTGAGGGATAAATTGAACTTATGGGGATTTTGAGGGATAAATTGAAATTAAAGAGATTTTGAGGGATAAATTGAAATTACGGGGATTTGCGGGATAATTAGAAAGGGGGATAGTGAGGGAAAAAGACTAGTTGAAATTAGGGAGATAATGAGGGATAATTTAGAAACTTGAATATCTCTGCATGTAACACCCCAACCCTTTCTTTTTATTTTATTTTTTTATTATTGAAATTATTTATGAATATAATTATTATTTATGTAATAATGTATTGAATTTAATTTAGTTAAATTTATTTTAATAATAATAATAAGGGGTAAAAATTATTTAGGGATTTAACTGAAAAGACTTTTGGGAAAAAGGGGTGAACATTTGGGTTCTGTGGGTATTTTTGAAAGAAAAATAAAAAACTGGGGGTAAAAATGTAATTTAGAAAAATTGTGCCACGTTAGCTGCCCGATCAGCAACCCCGGCCAACCAAGACACGCCAGGTGGCAGAGACACTAACGCGAGAGGCCATGCGGAAGGGAACCACGTGGGCGATCCGTGTGTGCGCGATCGAACGGCTGAGATTCGTTCCTGTGTGAACGGACGACCCAGATCAAAAATACGCACAGACGGCCCAAATTGCATCGCGCACTGACAACCCAGATTGAATCACGCACGGACGGTCCAGATTGAATCGCGATGAACAGCCCATATTCATTTCTTATTTAATCGCGATCGGACGGTCCAGATTAAATGCGATGGACGGCTCATATCAAAAGCGGATGGTTATAAATAACCTTATCCGCACCCAAACGCAAACCCTAGCCGCAAGAGCCCCTCGCAGGAGAAGACAGCCCAACTGCCGGGGAGCCGACCGCCGCCACTTGCCGCTACCGGAGCAATTTTCGGGTGCCAAACGAGGTAAAAATTCTACTATTTGCTCAGAATTCGATTTTAAACCCACTTATGGACAAATTGGAGAGAAAGCACCGACCAATTGGCCAGAAAACGCCGCTGAAGCCCAACGGCGCTGCCGCGGGGTGTCTCAATTTTTGCCTCCGATGAGGCCCTTTCCGATTCTCGTTCGACGTGATTTTTTCATCTTTTGATCATCGTTTCCTCCTCTACAGGTTGACCAGAGCAAAACACCCAACCGCGACGTGAGTTGGAGGAGCTGCTGCACCGGAGAGCCCCACCGCCAGTAAGTTTTGATTTTCTGTATTTTTTTGGCCCACCGATGGCCCTAAGTGTGTTTTCTCACAAGAACCGATACAAGTTTGGCTGAATTCGATCGAAAATAGCTAAAAACAGCCAACCCGATGTGAATCGCCGCCACTCGCGGCGACACCGACACCGAAGCACGGTGGAGCCGCCGTGCCAGAATTCTGAAATTGGTCGAGTAGGTCCTGGGTCTGATTTTTGGGTTATTTGGGACATGTGTAGATACCGTAAGTGTCTTTCAATTTCTGGAAAATAAATTCAGGGAACCTAGGAACTGCCCGTAGGCGCAGTGAAAATTTAGTTTTTGGCATCAGATCAGGTAAGGACCCCTCACCCGATCTCCTATCATAGAATCGAAGTTTGAATAAATGATAATAATGTATTTTATACAATTAAATAGATATGCGTAATTAATTACAATTGCTAATGGAGCTCGAACCATACATATTTCTCTGTCAATTTCTGTTTAATTTATTTTACAGTTTAAATACATTGTGGTATCTGGTTTATTTATTTTATAGTTTTGAATGCATGAATCACTGCTTACTTCACTATTTTTTTTATTTTGGGAATCTAAGATATGCTTGCTTTGTTGGATGCGCGTTACTTGTTTATGTATTCATGTTTGAGTTGGTAATGGGGACTAAGGAAAAATAGGAAAGGGGTGTGATTATTGATAAATGAATTTGTTTAAATCTACTACTCCATTAGTTGTTTTAATTTTCTACCAACCTTTACTTCTGTGACGGTGATTAATGTGATATCCTTACTGGTCTAATGTAACTCATTCCTTATTTAACCATTTCAGATTAGGAGGACATAGTTCCCGAGCCCGATCCACAAGAAGACGGCGAGTAGATACTAAATACTTTATAGTTTCCTTTATTTTTCTTAATTCTTGTATTTCTTTTAGAGAACTTATTCTGTGATATTGTTTAGTACTTTTAAGTTATTGTGTAAGAGATATTAACTTTAATCTTTTATTTTGCTTCCGCACTCAGATTATTATATATATTTCCTTTTGAATTTCTGGGGTGGTTACAGTTGGTATAAGAGCCGCGTTCCTCTGACTCATCCCTTACACAATGATACTTAGAGAAACATCAAACCAATGAATCATTACTCAACCATTCCTTGTAAAATACAGGTACGGAGAGATGAGAAGAGGAAGACCCCCACTAAACCGAGCAGCCCAGGATGGTTCGCTTTGGGAAGACGTTGACAAGATATTTGAGATGCCGGAGAGACTCATTGCAGCCCAGCAGGGCTGAGAAGAGAGAATGGAGCTACCTGACCCTCCCCCGCTGCCACAGGTTGAGCCACCACTGCAGCGAGAGGATCTCGAGCCATCCCAGTACGAGCCTGCTCCTCCACAGTACCACCGATGCCACTACTGCAGTACAATCCAGTGCCCCAGCCACAGTACTGCCTGACACTGCCACAGTATAATCCAGTGCCCCCACCATATCAGCCAGTACCACCACAGGGCCCCCCAGTCTATCCTCAGCCTGGCCCCAGTCCCTCTTCCGCGGGACCCAGCTCCTTCCATGATTGACCCAGGCTACGTAGAGAGGTACAGAAGACTGAACTCATCTATTTTTGCAAGGAAATTATTTTTTGAAGATGTCCAGTACTGGTTGGCGAAGACGGAGAAGGCCTTCAAGACCCTAGGAGTGACTCCCGAGCAGAGGGTCACCCTTGCTATCTACATGCTGGTGGGAGAAGCAGACCGTTGGTGGGAACTCAAGCAGACCACCCTGTCTGTTCCAGTTACTTGGGAACAGTTCTTAGCAGCCTTTCATGCAAAGTACCTCCCAGAGCACATCCGACATCTGAAGGAGATGGAGTTTGTCCAGTTGGTCTAGGGGAACATGACAGTGTCAGAATATACTCGTAAGTTCCTGGAGTTGGGCTGATACTCCCCTGAGATGTTGATGGATGAGGGCAGGAAGGCTAGGAGGTTCCAGTGGGGCCTCCACCCAGAGATTAAGCAGCATTTGTTTGTACTGGAGCTCAAGACATATTTGGTCGTTCTGGCCAAGGCACAGTTAGTGGAGAGGAGCCTCCACACCCTCCCTCAGTCAGCAGGGAACCACAGACCCTCGACTCCACCCCGCAAACCAGCACCTACTGCACCTGTCCAACAGAACAAGAGGCCTAGACAAGTGATCCAGGCTCCCCCTCAGGCTCTAGTGGCAGGATGTGGTAAGATCTGTCAGCATTGCGGCAGGGATCACGGGGACCGACCATGCTACCGCCTCAACAACACCTGTCACATATGTGGTAGTGCCCAATACTATGCGAGAGAGTGCCCAAGGAACCAGAATCAGGAAAGACCTCCTATCCAGGGCAGAACTTACAATCTCACCCAACAAGATGCCAATGTCGACCCGGACGTGGTATAAGGTATGTACACTATCTGTAACCATCTTGCTCGTATTTTGTTTGATACTGGTGCATCTCATTCATTTGTTTCACCTATTTTTGCATCCAAATTTAATGTATTACCTGATAAATTTGATTCAATGTTATTTATGTCTACTGCTGGGAGTGCAACACTATTGGGAGAAGTTGTCTACAGGGCTTGTGCTGTAGAGATAACAAATAGAAAACTGAGTGTAGACCTAATAGAATTAGACACGGGAAATTTTGATGTAATTTTAGGGATGGATTGGCTAGCGGCGTATCACACCACCGTAGATTACTTTAGCAAGAAAGTTGTATTTAATCCTCGTAATGAGGAGCCATTTACAAATTAATAACATCATTTAGTATTTATTCCTTGATGGCAAGTTTTCTTATTTATCGAGTACCTTAACTTTACTATTTTCTCTAAGTAGACAAACCCAAGAAAGAGAATTGTATTCAAGAGATTCCGATAGTCCGAGACTTCCCAGATGTGTTTCTGGATGAACTACCTGGACTGCCAGTAGACAGAGAAGTCGAGTTCACCATAGATCTACAGCCAGGCACCCAGCCTATTTCAGTTGCTCTTTACCGCATGAGCCGCATTGAGATGGAGGAGCTGAGGAAACAGATCACTGAATTACAAGACAGTGGTTTTATCAAACATAGTATTTTCTCTTAGGGTGCTAGAGTCACTTTTTCCAGGAAGGGAGATGGAATGTTGAGACTATGTATTGATTATAAATGATTGAATAGGATCACAATCAAGAACAAGTATCCCCTTCCCAGAATTGATGACCTCTTCGATCAGTTGCAGGGTGCGTAGGTCTTCTCCACAATAGACATGTGATCAGGCTATCATTAAATGAAAATAAGGACATAAGACATCCCCAATACGGCCTTTCGAACCAAATACAGACACTATGAGTTCCTGGTCATGCCATTTGGGCTAACTAATGCCCCAGCCATCTTCATGGATCTGATGAATAGGGTCTTCAGATAATTCTTAGATCAATTTGTTATCGTGTTCATCGATGACATCCTGGTCTACTCAAAAAGCAGAGAGGAACATGTTCACCATCTAGCCCAGGTTTTGCAGGTTCTCAAAAGAAAGAAGTTGTATGCAAAGTTGAGTAAGTGTATATTTTGGCTTGAGCAGACCACCTTCCTGGGGCACATCATATCAAGGGATAGAGTATCAGTGAATCCTGAAAAGGTTGAAGCGGTGCTCGGCTGTGAGAAATTGACATCAGTTAAAGAAATCTGTAGCTTCTTAGGAATGGCAGGTTATTACAGCAGGTTTGTTGAAGGATTTTCTACTCTAGCGGCTCCTCTAACCCGACTCACAAAGAAGAATGCCAAGTTTGAGTGGAATGGGGACTGTGAAAGAAGTTTTTCAGAACTAAAGAAGCAACTGAGTACTGCACCTGTACTGGCCTTACCGAGTGAATCGGGGGGATATACAGTTTACAGTGATGCCTCTTATTTAGGTCTGGGTTGTGTGCTAATGCAGTATGGGAAGGTCATAGCCTATGGGTCCAGACAGTTAAAGAGTCATGAAAAAAATTATCCCACCCATGACTTAGAGCTTGCCGCAATCATACACGCCTTGAAGACTTAGTGCCATTATTTATATGGAGAAACCTTTCATATCTATACCGATCACAAAAGTTTAAAACACATATTCACTCAGAAGGATCTCAACATGCGTCAAAGAAGGGAGATAGAACTTCTTAAGGACTATGATTGTGATATCTTGTACCATCCGAGTAAGGGCAACGTGGTAGCCGATGCACTCAACAGAAAAAGTGCAGGTATCTTATCACATTTGATGGTCTCAGAATGCAGGCAAATTGGGGCTATACAACAACTTCGACTTCAGGACTTGAGGAGAGTCACATGTTTGGGCCATTTGACTGTCCTGCTTGAGTTAATCCAGAGAATAAGGGAAACTCAGTCAGCTGATCATGCCCTAGTAGCCCTCAAGAACAATGCAGAACAGGGAGTTAGCTCAGAATTCTGAGTCTCTATCGATGGGTTACTCCGATTTCAGGACAGGGTGTGTGTTCCAAGTGACAGTGAGTTAAGGAGAGACATCATGACAGAGGCCCATAGGTCAAAGTTTGCCATGCATCCCGGAAGCACAAAAATATACCAAAGCATGTGACCCTAGTTTTGATGGAATGGGATGAAAAGGGACATAACTGACTTTGTGTCTAAATGCTTGGTATGTCAGCAGGTCAAGGCAGAGCATCAGCACCTGGGCGAGTTACTTCAGCCTTTACCGATCCCAGAGTGGAAGTGGGAACATATCACCATGGACTTCGTGACAGGGTGACCAAAGGTACGCTTAGGACATGACGTCATCTGGGTAATTATTGATCGGTTTATCAAGTCTTCTCACTTCTTAGCCATCAGGATGACCGATCCCTTGGACAAGTTGGTAAGAATGTATATCCGAAAAATAGTCATATTACATGGAGTCCTAGTGACAGTGGTGTCCGACAGGGACCGTAGGTTCACTTCTCGATTTTAGAGTAGTTTTCAGTAAGTCATGGGAACGAAGCTGTCCCTCAGTACTGCCTTCCACCCTCAGACTGATGGACAATCAGAAAGGACAATCCGTATACTTGAGGATATGCTTCGAGCTTGTGTCTTTGACTCTAAGGGCCATTGAAACGACCATCTACCCCTGATAGAGTTCTACAACAACAGCTACCAAGTGAGCATTAGCATGGCTCCGTATGAGGCGTTATATGGGCGCCCATGCAGATCACCGATTTATTGGAAAGAAGTGGGCGATAGAAAATTGTTCGACCCGGAGCTGGTAGAGGAAACTACATCCAAAATAGTTAAGATCAGGAGGAACATTCAGACGGCTCAGAGCAGGCAGAAGAGTTATGCAGACACTTGGAGGAGCGATTTAGCGTTTGAGAAAGGTGACCGGGTGTTCCTTAAGGTCACTCATTTTAAGGGAATTAGTAGGTTCGGCAGGAAGGGAAAACTGAACTCCTGATTTATTGGACCATTTGAAGTCTTAGACAGGATTAGTACCGCCGCCTACATACTAGCACTACCTCCAGAGCTTTCCAAGGTCCACAATGTATTTCATGTGTCCATGCTATACAAGTATAACCCGGACCCCTCTCATGTCTTGGCTCACGAGTCTCTCCCACTCCATGAGAACTTATCCTACGAGGAAGTACTCGTCGGCATTATGGATTGAAAGAGTAGATTACTCCACAACCGAAAAATATCATTTGTAAAGGTCGTATGGCAGAACCACACACCAAGGGAGGCTACATGGGAGCTAGAATCAGACTTTAGAGCCCAATACCCCCAGTTATTCGATCCAGAGTAAGGCAAATTTGAGGGACCAAATTTCTTTAAGGGGGGAGAATTATAACACCCCAACCCTTTCTTTTTATTTTATTTTTTATTATTGAAATTATTATATGAATATAATTATTATTTATGTAATAATGTATTGAATTTAATTTAGTTTATTTTATTTTAATGGAAATAGTAATAATAAAAAGGGTAAAAATTATTTAGGAATTTAATTGAAAATAATTTTGGGAAAAAAGGGTGAAAATTTGGGTTCTGGGGGTATTTTTGAAAGAAAAATCGAAAACCAGAGGTCAAAACGCAATTTAAAAAAATTGTGCCCGATCAGCAGCCCCGGCCAACCAGGACGCGCCAGGTGGTAGAGACGCTAACGCGGGAGGCCACGCGAAAGGGAGCCACATAGGCGATCCGCGTGGGTGCGATCGAACGTCTGAGATCCGTTCTCGCACGCACGGATAGCCCAAATTGAATTGCGCACGGACGGTCCAGATTAAATCGCGATGAACGACCCAAATTTATTTCCTATTTAATCGTGATCGGATGGTTCAGATTAAATGCAATGGACGGCTAAGATCAAAAGCAGATGGTTATAAATAATCTCATCCGCACCCAAACCCTAACCGTAGCCGCCAGAGCCCCTCACCGGAGAAGATAGCCCAGCCGCCGGGGAGCTGACTGCCGCCACTTGCCACAGTACCGGAGCAATTTTCCACCGGAAAACGAGGTAAAAATTCTACCCTTTGCTCAGAAGTCGATTTTAAACTCACCTATGGCCAAATCGGAGTGAAAGCACTGGCCAATTTGCCGAAAAACGTCGCCGAAGCCAAGCACCGCCGCCGCAGGGTGTTTTGATTTTTGCCTCCGATGACGTCCTTCCTGATTGTCGTTCGACGTGATTTTTCCACCTTTGTGATCACAGTTTCCTCCTCTACAAGTTGACTGGAGCAAAACACTCAAGCCGTCACACCAGAGAGCCCCACCACTGGTAAGTTTCAGTTTTCTATTTTTTTCGGCCCACCGAGGGCCCTAAGTGTGTTTTCTCACAAGAACCGATGCAAGTTTGACTGAATTCGGTCGAAAATAGCCAAAAATAGCAAACCCGAGGCGGATCGCCTCCACTCGAGGCGGCGCCGTCGCCGTGCCGGAATTCCGAAATTGGTCGAGTAGGCCCTAGGTCTGATTTTTAGGTTATTTGGGATATGTGTAGGTACCGTAAGCACGTTTCAATTCCTGAAAAAAAAAATCAGAAAACCCAGGGACCGCCCATAAGTGCAGTGAAAATCTAGTTTTTAGCGTCAGATCAAGTAAGAACCCCTCACCCTATCTTCTATCATGGAATCGAAGTTTGAATAAATAATAATAATGTATTTTGTACAAATTAAATAGATATGCGTAATTAATTACGGTTGCTAATGGAGCCCGAACCAGACATATTTCTCTGTCAATTCCTGTTTAATTTATTTTACAGTTTAAATGCATTATGGTATTTAGTTTATTTATTCTATAGTTTTGAATGCATGAATCACTGCTTATTTCACTACTGTTTGATTTTGGGAATCTAAGATATGCTTGTTTTGTTGGATGCACGTTACTTGTTTATGTATTCATGTTTGAGTTGGTAATGGGGACTAAGGAAAAATAGGAAAGGGGTGTGATTTAATAAATAGATAAGATGACAGCCTCACTAGATATCTTGAAAGATGGTGGACGGACCGGGTTCATAAGAAACCCTACCGTGAATGTTATCTCATACCGGACGGGGTATGGGGACGACCCGCTTCACCCTCATACCGGACGGGGTATTGAGGTTTATTGTTTTGGCGCTCATACCGGACGGTGTATGGAGACGACTCTGGAATTAAGTTTGCTAAGGGAAATGGTTCACGTGTAGCGGGGACCCCTATGGATCCCCATGGATACTAGTAGGCTAATAAAAATGGACAATTGTTGTTTAATGATTTGAATATAAAAGTATGATATGTGCTATGTTACAGATTATATATGAATTCATGATATTTATAATGTTATTGTTTCTATAAGTTATTTTTTTATAAATCTCACTGCGGTAAGTGGACGGTAAATGGTTTGATTATTGATAAATGAATTTGTTTAAATCTACTACTCCATTGGTTGTTTTAATTTTCTACCAACATTTACTTCTGTGACGGTGATTAGTGTGATGTCCTTACTGGGCTAATGTAGCTCATTCCTTATTTAACCATTTCAGATCAAGAGGACCTGGTTCCCGAACCCGATCCACAAGAAGACGGCGAGTAGATGCTAGATACCTTATAGTTTTCTTTATTTTTCTTAATTCTCGTATTTCTTTTAAAGAACTTATTTTGTGATATTATTTAGTACTTTTAAGTTATTGTGTAAGGGATATTAACCTTAATCTTTTATTTCGCTTCCGCACTCAGATTATTATATATATTTCTTTTTGAATTTTCGGTGTCGTTACACTGCATTTATAGCTTTCAAATAAAAAGGGAAAGAAAAATTTTATATCTCTAATTGACTGATTGTCTGTATGTTGCAAACTTATGGCGTAACTTATTTATTATACTTACTGAACACGTGAAAAACTCATTCTATTAAATTTTACCATTTTTCACATTAAAAGGATTTGGTTTTGAATCAAAAAGATCCAATACCTGAACTGAATTAGGATGAAACTAAGCAAGTACCCATGATGAAATTTGATATTCTGTAATCGAACAGATATATATTTTATTTTGACTTTATCTTACAAACTTCATGTATTGTAAATAGTGTTATAATATGGTCAATGGATAAATAGTGTATGTTTTAAACTGTATAAATATTTTACTTATTATTTTCCACTGGATAGTTAGTAATTGACAACTAAAATCCCCTTAAGGGATACCAGGAGCATCACATAAAAAAATAATACAAAGATAACAATTTAATTAAAATGAAAGTATATATATAATCTAATTTAAGATAATACAAAAATTTAATTAGAAAATTATTATTTTATAAAAATATTAGAAATTATAAAAATAACTAGTTGAGCGAAAGTTTATTTGAATAGGAAAAGTGAAACCGTAAGTCAGAAAATGTTTAGAACCAAATCCTATTGATAACGTATTATAACAATTTAAGCAAAAAGATGAAATTACAAACTAAATACGTCTTTCAAACCCTTTTTTGTAGAAATCTAAAATACTATTAATTAATATGGAAATTAAATTAAAGAGAATTTAAAAATTAAATTAAATTATTTTAATGGATATCCATAAATCATGTCATAATTAGCTACTTTAATAATAACTACAAATTAATGTTTCTAAAATTAGCTTTTAGAATTAAACTAATACATGCATGAAATTAATTATTTGTAAAATTAATTTAGTACATGTATGCATTAATTGCTTCTAAAATTAATTTCTAAAATAATTTTAATACATGAATATAATTAATTAAAAAATGCGCATAAATTAATTATCATGGGTAAATTTAATTATCTATACTAACCCAATGCCCATGCCCTTAGGGCCAAAGGTAATTTAATAGGTGAATATAATTAATTATTTTTAAAGTTAATAAAATATATGCATATATATATATTAATTATTTTCAATATCAATTCAATAAATGTATATGTTTATAAATCTAAATTAAAATGTTAAATATGATGGCGTTTACCACATTAAGCCACATCATCAAAGAATATTAGTTACACGTGGTTAATATTTAACATACATTAACGGTTTCTAAATTTAGTTTTAAATTAAACTAATACATGTATGTAATTGACTATTTCTGAACTTAATTTAATACATTATCTAATTAATTATTTCTTAAATTAACTTCTAAAATTATTCTAATACATGAATGTAATTAATTTTTTAAAAAATTAATTACGTACGTTGTAACACCCTGTTTTTTTTTCTTTAACGGCGCAATCTAAGACAATCCCATGACCCAATACGCAAGTCTCATGCCAAATTAATCACACACAAAGAAAACTTGTCTACACTTCATTATTCAAACCTAGTGTAAACTTACAATCTTAAATATACATCACATGATAAGACAATCTCATACACCTCCAGCAGACATTATCCATATTAACATAAACTTTTACACACTACAATTCGCCCACAAAGAAAATCCTTGCCCTGTGGCGTTAAAGACTAGCCTCAAAAACCAGCAACTCAGATCCCGGCTCCATCCCTACTTTATCTGTTAATGATAAAAAGTAAGTTCACGTAACTCAATACGATAAAAAAAATCAAGTTGCAGGTATAATATGTAATAACAATAAATTCAGTGTGCCTATATGCATTTTATCTACACAACCTAAGTCCTGCCTTAACACCATCCTAACACTACACTAACCCAACTTGTCCCGGTAAGTTAGTTATATTGCATATCAAACGTAACCGCCTTCCGAAGTCACACCATGAGCACACATGTTCTCAATCATCACCAACATCGGCGACCAATACTCAATTTTCTACCTCTCGACCCTTAATAGGCCACACACACACACAGATACCATTCTCTCACGTCACCAACATCGGTGACCCAACCCCTTGCCCGTCGGAGTCTCCCAACCATCACCACTATAGGCAATCAACCTACTCTTTCTAGATAGTGACACCAATATCGATGTCCCCCCCAAAGCTACCACTCAAGGACCACACCATCCCGTACTTGCTTCACCATGTTATCTTGAGACTCCCCTATTCCTTTACCCGGTATACTGACCCTACATAAATCTCCCCGTATGACACACACTAACATTTCACACATACGCCGGCGATGTTCCCTCGCCAACCCTTAAATTTACAATAGCTATACCAACCAATATCCCACCCCCATACTCACACCACACAACTACCAACACACCCCTACTCCCACACCTTAAACCACGCCTTACAGGCCCCTCCTTTACTTTCCCAATTTCTAGTATCTACACTCTCCTGCCCTTCTATACTACCTCTCCCTATAGTCATATTGCGCCTCTTCCCTCACCTGAATCTCTTCATACACACCGAACTCCTCTTCCACAGCCCACTCTATCACACAGTCATGAACTCTCCTCTCCCTCACGGACCTCACACCCTGCTTCCCTTCTTTTTCTACCTCCCAAGGCCTATTTGAAACATCTCAACTCACACAGTCACCATCACCAACACTCATCCCTCTCACGGAACACTCACCGAATGCATTCTTCCTTCTCTCTCCTCTCGCGGCTTCCTCCGCACACCCCACTCGCACACACACAAACTCTCCCCATCATCCCGGATCTCACGCACTCACCAACCTCCTCGCTCACTCTCTCTTCCCATGACCTTCCTTCCTTCGCATACCCTGTTCGTACACACACAAACTCTCCTCATCATCCCGGATCTCACACACTCACCAACCCCCTCGTTCACTCTCTCTTCCCGCGACCTTCACTATGTGTTTACACTCAATTTACACAAAACATCCACCCTCTCCCACAGACCTCTCCTACTCTCCAACGTCTTCATCCTCTCTCTTCCCTCGACCTCTTCCGTGAACATCTCCACTGTTAAACCTGCAATCCACACCGCCTACCTCTACATCTCAGTTCAGTCACTCTACATACTAACTAAAACCTGGATTTCTCAACCTACAACCAACATTTCGAAATCACACCGCACCTATACAAGAACTCAAAAAATTTTACCATACATCCTATCTCCATCTTATGTCCTCCCGTAGCTCGCACTGTTCCGGTCCTCCTTCCTGTTCACTCATTTTCCTCGTTCCTCTCCAATCCAGCTCCTCTCCTTCTCTCTCTCTCTGAAACCTTCTCTTCCCGCCCCCGATCTCTCTCTTCTCTGTTTCCTTTCTTTTCCTCTCTTTTCTTTTTTTTCTTTCTTTTCTTTCTTTTTCTTTTTTTTCTCTTTCCCTTCTTCTATTTATACCCCACCAGTCTTTCATCCTGCCCGTCCATCTCACCTCATCCCAATCGTCCATTTCTCCCTTCTCCAAATGATGTCGTTCCTTCCTCTACTTCTCCAAAGGACGTCGTTTCCCTCAAACGACGTCGTTTTCCACCCCCTCTCCTCCAAACGACGTCGTTTCCTCCTCCTCTTCACCAAACTACGACGTTTCACCCCTGAGATTCCCACCCTACCTATACATCCATACATACATACAAATTTTCTTTTTTTTTTTCTTTCTTTCCGGTTATTACATACGTACATATAAATTAATTGTTTCCAGTGTTAATTTAATACATTATATTTGTCTATAAAATTATATTAATTACACCTCATTAGATATTAATATAAATTAATTAATTCGAAAATTAGTTTTTAAAATTAAATTAATACATGCATGTAATTTATTCTTTTCAAAATTAATTTAGAATTAACTTAATTCATGTATACAAATAAATTGTTTCTAAAGTTAATTTCTAAACGTAGTTTATACCTGAATCTAATTAATACTGTCTAAAATTAATTAAATACATGCATATAGATTAAATATTTCCAAAATTAATTCAGTGCATGTGTATGTGTATAAAATTAAATTAATTTATAATTATGTTGATCCATGCAGTAAATTAACTATTTTCAAAATCAATCTAATAAATACATGCAGATTTATAAAGTTAAGTTAATAATCTCTGTATTTAATTAATTTAATAATTTATTGATTTGTGTTTTTGGTCCTTTTAAAATCAATGCAAACATTATTATGCATTTTTGTTGTGATTTAATCTCGGTAAGTATTTCATGGATTTGTGGCAGATATATACTGAAGGGAAATAGTTAAAAAAAAAAAAAATTGTTATATTCGTGCAGGTCCATGTACATACAAACACCTTGGTTAATTATTTATGCACCAATTTTAAAATGATTAACATATAGATAATTAAATTAATTAACATATACGTTGTATATTAGATATTTAATTAAGATATGTTTAATAATGATTGTAATAAACTCTTCAATTAATAATATTTTAATTATATAGGAGAATGCGTATTTAACATCATTAATCTGTATATTGTATGCAATATATTTATATTATAGTCAATAATATTTTAATTTACAAAATATTCTCTCTTTTTTTTTTTTTACATAAATACGTGTATTGGGATTTATTATTGTTGATATATACATTTAATGTAATATTTTTGTTATACTATATTATGATTAATATTATTTTAATTTATACAAAATAAAAAACTATAAGAATTAAATAGATTATTAGCCTAAATTATTTATACATATATAACTTTTGTTGATTTTTACTCTTTTTTATATAATATATTTTCAGAAATTCAAGAAAAAAAGAGAGATACTAAATACAATTACATTAACCATATATTTCAACAAACATGAAAAAAAAATCACTCATAGTGTGTGTTGTAAAACTAGTGTGTGTACATATGTATATATATATATATATATGTAAATATGTATATATTCATATACGTTAAATCAAGATACACGTCAAATATAATGGAGGAACTCTCTCCATCCTACTCAAGCAAAACATATATACAGTAATCACCTTTTTTTTTTTTTGGTTGGATGAGCACTATATCCATTTAAATTTGATCTTCAAAGAGAACAGATTACATGGTGCTTATAAATATCTCCAAATGCAAAGAAATTTAAGAGGTAGAAGTAGAAGGTGCAGCTGGTAGTGTGAAGAGAGAAGAAATTATAGGTTCAATGGATGGAGAATTGGGAGAGGAGGGAGGGAAATTAAGGTATAATTAACAAAAAATTATATTAATTAGCAGATACTCCAAACCTAGTTTTTCTATAAACTTGATCTTCACAAATGGTCACTTCAATACCTATTTAGAGCATTAAATAGATGGAATTCAAAGAATGTCGCTCTTAATTCATGCAATGGTACAAACTGCCAATCTGCATGAGATTGAAGTAGTGAACTAAAATTACATTAGAAGGAACCTAATGCTTTTCACACTCACTATGAATTGCTTCTGCCAGTGCTTCTGCATTGACCATCCCAACCAGAACATCAGAAGGTACTCTCCTACAGCCGATTTTGAATCGATACCTAAACTCCCTAAGGATTTACATCATAACCATCCTTCAAAGTTGGTGCATATAATTAGGTAATAATTAGCACATGAGACTAAATTCTTCTGTGCTCTGTATCGAGGCACCCTATTCCAAACCAGCCTAGGGAGCCACTTCTCCAGTAAATAGCAAATTGACATAAAAATCCAAAGCCTTACGCCTAGCTTTGACATAGAGGGACTCCAGGGTCAAAGCTTGTAACAACGAGAACCCTCAGTTCATTTCAAGTTGGAAGCTATCTTCTTCTCTTATCTGATATCATGTAAAGAGCATTTTCAGCTCCTCAATTCGTGCTGTCCGAACTTCTTGATCAGTTAAGGCACCAGCAATCATCTGCTGCTTACGTGCTTGCACTGCCTCCATTCTTTCCTCAACTGTTCCCTGCAATCCAAGATTATTCTTATCGAGACCCTAAATATGTTTCCAGGTTGAAAAACAGATAAAAGTTTAATAAAAATGTTCAAGCATTAACAGAGCAGGACCTCGAGTTCATTTTTATAACTGAAAATCTTCACATTAACAAGTAATGTTTTCTATTGACTGACTTAAAAAAAATTGACTCCACTAAAAAGATTTCCCACTCTCCACTAATAGCACCAGTGTAACATTGGAAGCACAAGACAATATCCATCTGCATGGTTTGGTAATGCAAGAACGTACCTTTACAATGAACCGTTTGATCGTTACCCTTTTCATTTGTCCAATGCGATGGATACGCATAACAGCTTGTTCCTCTACAGCTGGATTCCACCACGGGTCCTGCAGAGAAGGGTCGAAAATTGGCTTATTAATGATGTATGTCCTTTTCACTCTCCTTTTTCTTCCTCTCTTTTATGAAGTAATAAAATAACAGTTCAAATATAATCCTAGAATAGGTGGTCTACATCTGTAAAAATCATATGCTTCAGACAAACAAGAGAAAAATTTATTGACGCATATCATAATTTATAAGAACAGATCACTTTGAAGAAGTAGCCTTTAGATCCTAAGACACTAAGGCCTCAAAATATTTGAACTGTTTAGGTGCCCAGTGGCATTGCCATTGTGCCAGGGGCAATGCATCGACGCCAATTTGAATAGAATATATGATGAAGCTAACAGCCACTCTCAGCCTGCACAAAAAACTATATTTAGCAGAAAATAACTTAATACTCCACATACCAAGACAAACGCATTTGATGCTGCAGTAAGATTTATTCCAACACCACCAGCTTTCAGTGACATCAGGAACACCTGAAGCTCAAATTACAAAGCAAAAATGTACAAGTCAAACCATGGAGTAGACTAATTTTTAAGCACCAACCATAACTTAGCAGGTATGCATTCACAGACCAAGATGTTGGTATCTTCTGAGAACTGTTTGATTACTCTCTCACGCTGCTGCTGATTTAAAGTCCCATCCAAACGCACAAATGGAATGCTACTCCTGGATAATAGAATAATACCAAAAGAATCAGCACAAGAAATTACTTGACTGAAAACTAAATAAAATATTATAATTCAATAGCACCATGAGAAACCATTCTGGGCATTACAAGAAAAAAGAAAAACAATAAAGATTAGAATTATGCTTTTGCCAAAATAAATAAATTTGTGCCAAAATCTAGTAGCTTAAAAATCTAACAATTTGACACATCAAAGACACATTATGTGACAACTGTTATATCAAGAACCTAGTTTAATGACTTTCATTAAACAAACAGTAGATGCAGGAACCAGGCCAATATGAGTTTACATGTAACCTATGTAAGTCCATTGTCCAATAAAGTGGAACACAATTCAGCATTTTATGAGAAAAAATAAGTTCTATTAACAGAATGAAAAGCTGCTCTCCCAATTTTTTAAAGACCAGGAACAGTTACCGAGAAAGAGGAATCTCCAACAGGTCAAGAAAGGCAGTCCACTGGCTGAACAGAATGGTCTTAGAACCTGAGGGGCGAAGGTGTTCAAGTTCTTGCAACAAAAGAGTAATTTTTGATGATTCAACCCAATTTTTCTCAACGTCAATCTGGAACCTACTACTAGTGGGAGCCGTGATAAGATCCTGTCTGCTAATCGCTTTCCTGTTAAATTTCAATATTCCATTCTGAGAATTCACTGCTAGTAAATTTAATTACAAAAGAATCTGGGATGAACCAAATTTTAGACTGTGATAACAATAAGCTGTGTGGCTGTGCATGCAAAATCAATAACTCCAGAAGATACCTACAAACAGGGCATAAACCAGAAGTCAGATTTCGCCAACTTGCTAAGAGACACTCACGGCATAACCGATGAGCACATGGTGTCAATACAGCATCTTCGAATGCTTCAAGACATATGGGGCACTCTCCTTGGTCACCCTTTCTTAGCTCCTCCAACACCTCTTGGACATAAGCCCTTGAAGGTACATCTCCAGCTTCCCCTTCCAGAGCATTATGGTTGCCCTTCAGGAATCGTTTAGCCATCTTATTCAGATCAGAATATTCTTGCGTATCTCCTCGACTGGACATGTTAAAAGAACCAATCATCAGCACTAACAACTCATTTTAATATGAACGTAAAGACAAGGAAAGCAATGATCTATAGCGAATATAATAATCAAAACAGTTGATCCCTGTCATCTCAATAGCCATATTTAGGGCCACCAAGAAGTTACAAACTAAATGATCCAAGCATTAATGCCTTGGATGAAAAAGATTATGATATTCACAAGAAAAATTAACCAAATGCTGGACCAAAATCCTTTTTGAAAAAAGGATAACTAATTGACTTCCATGATTCTCTTAAACTATTAAAGGGGGAAAAGCAAATGTCTCTGTGCATTGAACATGCAAATCCTGCGAAGTCTCTTAATGTTTAGGGCGTTAAAATTACTACGAAGAATTGCAGAGGATAGCATCAGGAAATCACATATCCTCTGTACAGAAGAAAGAAGCCCCCTAGACTACTTGATTTTGCTGAGAACAGTATCTGGAAAACATGTATCCTCTGCACAGAAGAAAGAGCCCTTCCCAGACTACTTGACTGGGCTTAATAAGCACTTCTCAAGAAAAAAGAAACAAAAAGAGGGGTTTGGATCTGAAAAGAAAAATTCAATATAAAAGTTTTAAGGTTGTCGTGGTCTCCGAAAAAGGATCCCTGTGTTTGAGTAAATTTCTTTTGTAGAACTACCAACTGTGTACCAGAGCACAAAACTTTGCTTGCAATATACAAGTCCAAACTTCCAAATGACCACAGCGTTTAACTGCAAAAAACTAACCATAGTATGGCCCAACTATAAATAGTACCTTTACTGAAGCAACAACAAGCGCCAACCATATACAGGGGGTTAAAATAACTCAAATCAAAATGTCTATTACATTCCTCAAATCCTCTCCATCGAGAATAGGATGACCTGTAAAGAACCAGTCAAGGTATGGGACCAATGATCTCTAGTTCTATCAAAATAAGAGCAACTGCTCCAAAAGGCTCTCATGTTCTCTCTCCAAATATAAGAACTGAAGTTAAGAATTTTGTCCCTCAATTTACATTGCTTATCCCCAAACAAGCAATAACACCTTTGCCACTGACACAAAAACAACGCAAGACAAGTTGAGAAGACCTAAAGCAGAATCTCACAAGCTTCTAGCCTCCTATACCAAAGAAGAAGATAGTTGGCAGATATTGTTCTTCAATTGGTACATAGGACACCCATTAATACTCTTTCTCAAGCAGTCTATGGTCAAAATTCTGCCCACGCCACTTCTCACACAAAAATTAAAATTTTATAGATAAATCCTGGAACATGTCTGGCTCTTTCCATGTTTGTTTCCACATTAGAATGACTCTTCATTATGGTTGCACCTGTTTTAGTATGACCTCACAAAACTTCCCATCCTTGGCCACGAACCATAAAGGGCAATCATCCTTGGACAAGTCCACACAACATTTAGATAACAATGGTATCAACTCTAGGTACTTAACAATTTCCAATCGAGTTTTTCTAGAGAGCCAAATATTCCAAGTCACGTCCCAAAACCCACCGCGTTACCTATACCAACCCTGAACCCCAGTAGGTTTTCACCCCAGACCTGGCTTATCCATCTTCATAAGTTGGTTTCATAGAGGTATCTATTCACACACATCCCTCGCATTAATTCCATATTTAGCTTTTACGGCTCTCTCCAAAGATGACCCTCGCACATCATAAACTTCCACAACCAATTACCAGCCTTTTCTCTCAATCCCAAGACACAAGGTGGTAAAGCCGTTGATCCTCTAAACCATCCCATAGTAATAGCATCGCAAGCATCATATGTTTTACCAACATCAAGGAATGGGAAACGGTGATAAAGAAGTAAACATGTAGGTTACATAGACTGTTCTTGGTTAGAATTAGTCTGCTGCCATCGGAAAGAAACCCTCTCTTCCAAGTAGTCAATGTGTTCTGCATCTTCAAGAACGCTAGGTCTTGTAGATGTCTCTATATCTGGTTGTTAAGGAAGATACTTGACGAGGAGCCAGCTGACAATCATCAGAAAAGAAGCTCCTCACTCTTCCTTCCGTTCCCAGCTTGTAAGCCTTGGATCAAATCCTCTTTCATGGCCTTCAGTAACATCCTACTAAAAGCATAAATCATCCAAATAAAAAAAAGGTCGAAAAATAGGCCCTGCCGAAGGGCTCTAGATGAAGTCAGAATTTTATGCCCACTATTGATTAATAAAAGACAAGAAAGAGAAAGAAACACATACCTTGATCCCTTTCCTCCAAACAACTTCCTAAGCCATGGAAATGGAATAGAGAGCCTTATTTAATCCATCCATGTCAAAGAGTACAAGTTAACAATCGAAGGTGACCCTTGGAAATAGCTTTTAGATCATTTCAGGCCATCTCTCCACAAATTTTGGTGTTCCCAATCTATCAGTGCTGGATAAGTAAGTGCCTTCACTCCAATTAAACTAGGTTCAAAGGCCCAACCGACGTGGGTAAACCTTTTAAGGGTTTTGATCCCGTGCAGTTGGATCTATCTTCCTCTTCCTGTTCCCTTTTTTTGATTTCCTGCAGCCAGTTTCACTTTCTTCTTTGTGCATCCTTCGCTATTTTCTGCATTCTTGCTCATTTTTGGTTGTTTGCAACTGGTTCTCAACACTCTCCTCTTCTCCCAAATTAATGAGCCATACCTATTAGCTTCCATGACTAGGTATGAAACGAGTAGACAGGGAAGATCATAAAGGAAAAAAAAGGTATGGAATAGTTTACACCTTCACACACACTAGGGATAGACAGTGTCGAAACTAGTCATTTCTTCCCCAACAAATATACAAAAGATTGACTCACCCAAACATCAATCAAATAATCAGATGAAAAGACCAATGAGGACCCAAGCATTTATTCGATCAAGGCTAGTTTAATAAATGATGATGTCCCTGGAATTTTTTGGCTTTGAAAAAAAGTTCCTTTTTATTAGCCTTGAAGGAGTCATCTTCCTCGTTGTTAACACTCCATTTACCTATCTCCTTGGATGTAAATCTGGGTTTGGGCTTTAGATGAAATAGATCTCATAGCTCTAAGCCCAATATCTTTATTGAAAGTTCCTTCTCAAAATGCTTTTTAGATTAAGAAAAAAAAAGGCATGTGCTTTGTGTGAACATTTTCTATATTTTGTTAACACTCCATTCTACATTTTGAACATTTTCTTCTACAAGAAGATATAAGAGCTCTTTGTGTGAAGAACCAAATTGCTTTACAGACTAGCTAATACTCTAATGCTTGTTTGGGCTTTACACTTGCAACCTTCTTTACATCTGGTCTTCTAGCCTACATTCACTAAAGCAAAAGTGACCTCAAGTTCCTCCTCCAACAAGCGTGTTTCAACTGTGACTTCTCTTTCCCTTCCTTGAGACTTTAGATCACATGACTTCTTTTTCCCCTACCTCAAGAATCAGATCCCATGCCTAAAAGATGGCCAAACAGACCTCCCACCAATCACCTACCTTGGTTCCTTTGTAAATCAACTATCTCCTAATACCACCTCCATTCTTTTCCTGAAGCTCCGAAAACCTCTCATTGCTACCTCTCTTTAATCTGGTAAACAAAGTCCTACCTGCCCTCTTTAAAGTTTGAAACCAAGTATGGCATTTAACTCAAAAAAAATTCAGAAAAAGCTTAAAAAATAAAGAGGAACTTTTATTGGCTCCATTCTCTGTGATCTCGAGGATATCCTCTATTTCATTGGCCAAAACCAAATCAAAGACTTTCTTCCTATCACTAAGAATTTTCTTGGTGATGGAGATGGCAACCAGCCAAAGAAAGAAGGTGTAGTCTCTAGATAGAGAGGATTTTCTCTCTCTAGAACACATTCTTTTTATCAATTACAGGAAACAAAATATTTATGAAGTAACAATAATTATGTCAAGTGCATAAAGCTTACATGCATAACATTCCTTCTATGAAGCTGCTGACTCAAGTTTGAATCATAGCCCTGCCCCATCTCCCAAGAGAAATAACTATTGCGAGTATATTCAAACCATTACCTTCAAAATCACTCCAACATGACTTACCACATAAAGCACCATACTAGGACCAGACGGTATCTGCTTTGAATTCTAAAAGCATTTTATTAAATATGTGCATACATATCCACAAAATAAGGGTAGATCTACACCTCATCACAAGAAATGGGTGATCACAACACTGCCGAAGACGCAAAAGTAGCTCCAAAATGGAGGCGTAATTATGAAGAACCCGTCCTTGCTCAACGAATTGATCAAATTTAACCTGGAGAAGTCACCATATGCATGTCATAGGTGAGGGATCACCAAGATCAAGTCAATTACATAGATTATAGAACAGATTCATGGAACAAAGCAAAACCTTAGATCTTTTGAACAAGGCCTCATAGAAATCCCTTTCAGTGTCTGTTAATTCACAGTAAATCACCTGCATATCAGCTGGGGGGAGAACTAGAATTGGTCTGGGACAAACAAAAGCTTTAGGCCAGGAATGCAAAAGGTCAAGATAAGATTGTTTAAAATGTCTTTGACCAGTTTCCTTACCTCCCTTCTCGATCTGTGCTAAACTTTGTTCTCCTTAACATTATCGGTTTTAAGATAGACTGGACCAACTTTAGCCCTCTTCCATCCCCCTCCTCAAACGGCTTTTGGACAAGCTTATTCCACCTTGTTCATGAATAGGTTGAACAAATACAGATCATGCTACATAAGATTTGAAGGAATAAATACAAAGTAAAATTAACTAAGAACTAAATATGTTGGTCCGTAGGAACTTCTGATAATGGCTTGACCTCAGAAGATGAGAGTCTTTACTGTCTCTGTTTTTTTGGTGTGAGATGTGGTAGCATAACATTAGGAAGACAAAACTTACCATGCCCAACTTCCCCAAGGTTCCACCCTCAGGAATCGAAGAAGACTGTAAATATCCTCCAGCTTGTTCTGTGACAAGGAAATTAAATTGTCAAAAAGAAAAGGCAAAAAAAATCTAAATACAAAGTGAAAAACTCAACAAATGTAATAAATAAGAATTCCAATATGAAAATACCCTGCAAACATATAAAGAAATCTTGGAACAGCACAGCTAATATCTTGATTTTAAACCAACCAAGGACATGATGGCCAGCTTTAAGCAGGTGAGGTAACTACAGCAATGTTTTCACTTATCATTTCAGACTAAGGATATGTTGGGAACAAATGAACAAGGGATTCATTTCATTTCCCAATGATCCTGTAAGAAATTCATTGACAGATGAAGTTTTACATTTTGAATAACTCATACCTCAAAATAGTTTATGGTATTCAATTCATTTTTAGTAGTGCATTTATAGTCCAGTAAAATTTGGTAGTTCTTTTTGAACTTCAATATATATATAGTTCATAGTTACGTCTCTTTAAAACACTACAATTCATTTACAAATTCCATCAATTTTGATAAAATATTTTATTTTAATTCCAATTAGAACCCATTTGAAATTAAGTTTGTATGTTTGGTTTAAGTCAAATTCAAAAAACTAAGATCAATTTTTTTTCATCTTTTAAGAGAGTTATCGTACTCCGTCAGCTGAACTACCTGTAGATTTCCAAATAAATTCTAAAAATTTAGTTGATTCGTTCCAAAGATAGTCCAACAACTGCATCTCTAAATGTCACAAAATAACTGTTCTTAAGCTGGAATTTCGGGAGATGCTTGCGGGCATGGTAATTTTTAAGAGGGTAACCGGGAGTGTTAATTTAAAAAATATCAGGTACATGTTTGGAGAGAAAAATTATTAAAAAAATTACTAATATTATTTTAATAAAAAATAAATATATGGGGATAAAGAATTGATTGATATAAATATACCTACTGGAGAAATCACTAAAAGTGCATATGCTAAAGTCAGGTGAAGGTTCTTAAGTTATCCACTTAAAAAGAGCTCATAACAAGCAGGTATGTAAAAGGTGCTTTTTCGGTTTAACAAACAGCTGCTCATAAGCACTCCCACCATTTCTAAGGATGCCACAGTTACATGCATGCTGATTGTCAAAATCAGACCAGCTTTACGTAGGTGAAGTGTCTACAGCTAGGTTTTCATTATCAATTTGAAATACATGCATATGTTCAAAAATATTGCATCCATAAGATGCCTGAAGTTCTTTCAAATTTGAGACTTTTCTCTCTGACCACAAGCAAATATGCGAAGTGCTAAATCTCACAGATAGTTAAACATGCCAACATTTTTACTTCATTTCAACTGAAAAAATTACTAATATTATTTTAATAAAAAATAAATATATGGGGATAAAGAATTGGTTGATATAAATATACCTACTGGAGAAATCACTAAAAGTGCATATGCAAAAGTCAGGTGAAGGTTCTTAAGTTATCCACTTAAAAAGAGCTCATAACAAGCAGGTATGTAAAAGGTGCTTTTTCGGTTTAACAAACAGCTGCTCATAAGCACTCCCACCATTTCTAAGGATGCCACAGTTACATGCATGCTGATTGTCAAAATCAGACCAGCTATACGTAGGTGAAGTGTCTACAGCTAGGTTTTCATTATCAATTTGAAATACATGCATATGTTCAAAACTATTGCATCCATAAGATGCCTGAAGTTCTTTCAAATTTGAGACTTTTCTCTCTGACCACAAGCAAATATGCGAAGTGCTAAATCTCACAGATAGTTAAACATGCCAACATTTTTACTTCATTTCAACTGAAAAAAATAGCGGCAATCAGGAGTAATGCTTATATCCAAGGAACATTGAAGATCATTGAAACCAAAACTGGCTTTATTTGAAAAGACAAATCACCTGGATAGGAGTACCAGTAAGACACCAGCGGCGATCAGCAACTAGAGCTGCAGCTGCCATGGAAATCAGGCTCTTGGATGATTTTATGGTATGTGCCTCATCAAGAACCACTCTAAACCAGTGAACTGAGAAAAGCCCCCCATTGTCTTCAGCATTCTACAAAGGGAATAAGAAGAGACAATGAGGAAATACTTTGTCTTTTTCGTCAAGAACTGCAACAACCTTCCTTTCCCCAAAATGTATTTTTGTTAATATGTTTTCAAACTACCTCTCCTGAAAACTCTGAAGCTAAGACTCCGTATGTAGTAATTACAACATCACTCTGGGCTAGGATTTTTGCATCCTTCAGTCTGCTTTGTCCATAGTGAATGTAGAGAGAGAGCGACCCTGGATGCACATGAGTTTCAATCTCTGCCTGACAACACAATTAAATTCTTATAGTTCCTCACAAGACATGTATTTGGCTAGTAATGGAACTATCAATTTTATGTTGTAGAGATGCAACAAGCATGCAGAGAATAAATGGTTTACATCAAATGTTTAGAATTAATACCTTCCACTGGCCAAGAAGAGTCATAGGACATATGATGAGGTTGACACCATTTTTCAGTGTCTTCTTTTGCTTTACGAAATTATCAAAGCCCGAAAAGTTTGTTGCCTTCTTTGGAAGATTAGGTGATTCACCCGAAAGGCCACTAACTTCACAGCTTTCACAAGAAGGCTGAGTCATGCATTGATTACTAGGCAAGCCACCTTTATCAGAATGAGCAAGAAGAAGGGCTATGGTCATTATGGTCTTCCCAAGACCCATAGCATCTGCTAACATCTTCAAAAAGTATAGTGAAATTAATACAGAATAGATACATAAAATTAGGAAAAATTAAAAAATATTTCTGATAGGGGTGTCAAGGATGTACTCCTCCTCTGGCCATTTGAAGTGTGCTAGGAAATTCAGTTGCAGCATCACCAGAAAATGAATT
Source organism: Carica papaya (assembly GCF_054855325.1). NCBI lineage: Eukaryota > Viridiplantae > Streptophyta > Magnoliopsida > Brassicales > Caricaceae > Carica > Carica papaya. The sequence goes on from NC_142310.1 coordinate 11,877,040, forward strand.
CAAATAAACAACAAGTCCCCTCCTATAAACAGAAAACATGTCATAAGAATCATTTCAAGAGATTAGTAAATTAGTAAGTAAACAGAAAAAATCAATGCACTTGTCTGCTAAGCGATATGCATCCCAACAAGGATGAAGGGTTGTTGCTGCCTCATCCATGCCCTGTCTCTTCTCGAGTTGGATCATCCAATTAAGTGCCTGCTTTTGATAAGGACGAAGTTCACACTGAAGACTACTAGGGGAATCCATTTCCTAAATCAAAAGAACTACTCAGTAAGTAATCACATCCACTATCTATTCAAGAAAAAAAGTAATCACATCCATTAGTACGCCAAAAGTCAACTCCCAAATTATAGTACCTCTAGCTCAGAGCTGTCCCTAAGTCCAACAATATTGTCAAGATCGGCATCTGAAATGCACTCCTCATTTTCAACTTCGTTTCCATTCTGAGACTGATTTTTAAACTTGCTGGCAGGAAACAACGAAGCGGGAAGAGCAGAGCCATCCTGTTGCCAACGATATCAGACACGTAACTCCAGCACAAACAGAAGGAAAATAATGAGTAGATATATCTCTACCTCTGAATCCAAAGGTCTCTTCCTTGTGTACAGATCAGCAGGAGTAAATTCGGCCTAATGTTGATAATTAAATGAAGAACATGGAGTTGATCATAAATATTTGAAGAGAAAAAAGAAGGAACTGAAAAAATCAATTGACATATTATGTAGGCCCGATACACAGCCAAATTTGATCACTACAACATCAAAAAGACACTCCTGGTAAAGGTTTTTCAAGCAGCAAACATTCACCTTCTTGAATGGGGTCAATCCAAGCAATCGAAATAAATTTGGGAGAGGATGAAAAACAGATTCTTCAGTGGAACTGCTGGCTGCCTTAAGTGAGGTCTGCTTGTGCTTCCGGAACATTGAACTGTTTATGGACACGCTGTCTCAAAAACAACACAAATTCATCAATCCTACCAACTCCACACTGAAGTAAACTGCAAATTTCATTACTTATCTAACGAAATGCTAGTGCAGTTTTTGCTAACAACCGCCATTAAAAATTTCTTGTAGGGATCGAATTTTAAGTCTTCGCAACAGGACTACCTTGTCGAAAGAAGAATAGTGTCCATAATACCCAACATATCAGGAGCAGATGTACAGTGGCCCTCGATTCTGACCTTCTTATCCCTCACAAGTGGCAATAGACACCGAGCCCACTCGTTTGGCATTCTACCAATCTGGGAAACAATTTATCCAGTCCATAAATTCCATTAAGTTTCACAAATCACCCAAGTTTTATCAAAACGGGAAAAGAAAAAACAAGAGAGAAAAAAAGAAACATGCCTCTCCAGAATTTTTGGTGGCAAATCTCATAATCTCTGAGCAAGCAGCTGCAGCTTCCCTTCCCCTCCCAAAACCTTTCCGTGGTGTCGACCCCGAACTCAAACCACTCCTCAATGGAAACGTGAAAACAACTTCATCACCAGCCTTAATTTTTCTCCCTTTACACGTTGACAGTCCCGCCACTTCGCTAGAACCCACAAACCACCAATCCTCCGAGATCGAATGCAATCCTGAATCCTTATCAACATTAGCAGTGAGAGTATCCTCCACGTTACTAACGCTACAAGTAACCGTCTGGTCATCACTGATAGTGCTAGTCTTATTCTCTTGTTCGATTCTCTTCCGTCTCGTATCAGCGGGTCTTGCGCTGGAGCTCAAGTTGCGAGAGGTTATCTCGACACTCTTGAAATTAGGAGTGTCGAAAATGATATTTATAGCGGCGGTGGCATCGTGTTTTGCCAGATGCAGGGCTCTTATTATGTCCATGTCGGAATAGTCCGAACCCACCACTGACCTAACTGTAGATACGAGTTCGTCCGAGACCTTGGTTCCCATGGGAAAACTTTTCAAACCCTAACGCTAAAACCAATGATAGGAGTAAAGAAGCTCCCAATTGGTGAGTTTATTGAAATAATCAAAGATGCATGGATGAGACGTATTGATCTTTGAGATTGAAGAGACAGTGGACAAGTAGTTAGTGCCAAAATGCGCCGCGGGGGACGTTATTTTGAAGTCGAAAGGCGGGAGGGTTCTCAGTCTGAAAAGAGCGCGGCCCGGCGGCGGGAAACAAGAGTCAGGATGCTGGCTGATAAAATGCGCCGGGGTGCACGTTAGGACGTTTGAACTTTGAAGCCGGTGGATATGGAGGATAAAAGCATGGCCGGGAGGCGAGAGAGACTACGATGGAGGGAGCGTGTCAGGTATGTGATCTGTCCATTCCCCGCCACATCTCCGTTTGGCTTCTTTTTTTTTTTTTTTTTTCTTAATTATAAAATAGTTTCATGTAAAAATTATAAAATTCATATTTTCTAATGAAATCAGGTATTGATATTAATAAAACATTATAAATTCTATAAAAATATAATTGCATTTTAACAATATAAAAAAATATATATTTATTTATTAATTGTTTACTGTAAGTACGGCTTTAGTTTATAGAAATTAGTTTATAGTTTTTAAAATTAATGTTCAATTGAAAAAATCATGACATATTATTTCCCTCTCATATTTTTCTTATTTCCTATATTTTTCTCTCACAAGTCTCTTCAAATTTCACCACTTTTTTAAGTAATAACTTTCAATTGCAATAGTTAATGATAAGAGAATTAGGAGTTTTATTATAGAAAAGGAAATATGTTTAATATGTAGAGTTTCAGTTTAAACTGTAAAGCCATAAATATATATATATATATATATATATAGTCTTTGTATGGATATAGCGTAGGAGATAAATGTTGAAGTTGAATACAAAGATAATATTCTTTCATTATATTCATATGCAAGGGACAAAGTCTCTACAATCAAATATAAATTCAAACTAAAAAACAAAGATAAAATTCTATAAGTTAAAAGTTATGTATTCGTATCTTGTAAACTATCTTATCTTGAAAATACACATTTAATTCACTATAAATTCAATTGTGTAATTAGTGAAGAGCATAAATTCTATATGGTATTAGTGTAACGACCCCGGAAATTTAAAATAAAATATGTGTATTAAAAATGTCAAATGCGGAAGTGAAGTCAAAATTTCGATTAACATCCCTTACACTAAAACCAAAAACGTGCTCAAAATATAAAAGATCAAACTAACTAAAAGAGAAACTCGAAAGTAAAAGCTATAAATATGATTATGGAGTCTTTAGGCGTCCCCTTCGTCGTCTTCCTGCGAAACGGGCTCGGGAACAAAGTCTTCCTGATCTGAAATGATTAAATAAGGAATGAGCTACACTATCCCAGTAAAGAAATCATGATATCTCACCGTCACGGAGGTAAAGGTGGGTAGAAAACACAAAAAGACCAATGGAGCATAATTTACAACAAATCCTTTTATCAATAATAAAACTTTTACCATCCACTTACTTCGGTGAAATTCATAAAACAATATACGAAAGTAATAACATTATCATCATCATGAAATCATATAAACTGTATAACATAATACTTATCATGCCTTTTGTAATTCAATCATTACACAACATATTTTTCCTCTTTTACTAGCCTACTAGTATCCATGGGGATCCATAGGGGTCCCGCTACCCGTGAACCTTTAACATTTACAACCTGATTCCAGGGCCGTCCCCATACCCCGTCCGGTATGGGCGCCAAAACTATAAACCTCAATACCCCGTCCGGTATGAGGGTGAAACAGGTCGTCTCCATACCCCGTCTGGTATGGGCGCCAAAACATATAAGGTCTTCATACTCCGTCCGGTATGAGAGACCACAATCCCGGTAGGGTTCCCTACGGACCCGGTCCGTCCACCATCTCCCAGGATATCTAGTCAGACTGATCACATTATACAATTATCAATTTACATAACCTTTCATTCCCCTTTTCCTCAGTCAGCATCATCAATTCACACACAAACAAGCAAAACAGTAATTTATGCCAAACAAGACAACATACAGCATCGGTTACTCAGTCATTCAACCCATAATCAATAAAACAGTAAAATATGCACATGAAAGTATGAAATGAAAACATCAGACCTCATACTGCATTTAAAACTGTAAAATATGCCAAATAACAGTTAACCGACAAACACACTAGACTCGGGCTCCATTAGCGACCTTAAGCAATTTCACACATTCGTTGATTCAAGAAATACCGTTTTATCATTATTGAACTTTAATACCGTGATAGGAAATAGGGTGAGGGGTCCTTACTCGTTTCGGGGTCCGAACACGGCTTCACAGTGCGCCTACAGGCTGTCCCTAATTTTCCCTAAATTTTTTTTGGGGAACTAAAACGCACTACTGGTACCTGCACGTGTTCCAAAAAATCCCAAATTAGACCCAGGGCCCCTTTCGGCCAATATTCACCTCGGGTTGGCTGTTTTCGGCCGTTTCCGGCCGAATTCGGCCACACTTACATCGGTCACTGTGATAAAACAACCCTAGGGCCCTCGGGGGGCCAAAAAATTACGAAAAATCGAAACTTACCGGCGGCGGTGCTCTCAGGTGCGGCGGCTCTCCGGCGAGGTTCGTGTTTTGGTGACTCGGCTCCGATCAACCTGTAGAGAAAAGAATGGTGATCACGGTGATATAAAAATTGCATCAAACGGAGGCCGGGAAGGGCCTCATCGGAGGCAAAAATCGAGGAGAGGCACGGCGGTGTCGCTGGGTTTTGGCCGTGTTTTTCGACCGTTTGGCCGGGATTTTGGCTCCGATTTGGCCACAGGGGAACTCAGCGTGGAAAAACGAGTCGGGGGTATGAAATTTACCTCGATCGGCGGTCGAAAATCTCCCCGGTGCGGCGGCCGGCTCCTCCGGCGTCTGGTTCGTCTTCTCCGGCGAGGGCAGGCGGCTAGGGTTTTTGTGGTCAGGTGTGGGGATTCTATTTATACCCTTTTGCCTTTTGATCTCAGCCGTCCTTTTTGATTAAATCTGGGCCGTCCGTTTTTGATTGAATCTGGGCCGTCCGTGCGCATGCATCTGGGCCGTCCGTGCGCATGCATCTGGGCCGTCCGTGCGATTGCATCTGGGCCGTCCGTGCGCACTCTTGATCTGGGCCGTCCGTGCGCGCGGGGACGCATCTGGGTCGTCCGATCCGCGCGCACGCGGATCACCCACGTGGCCCGTTCCCTCGACGTGGTCTTGCCACGCGGCAGGTCCTGGTTGGCCAGGGCTGCTGACTGGGCCGCTGACGTGGCACTCTCTTTTTTTAAAAAAAATTAAACTAAATAAAATTAATACTAACAAAAAAATGCCCAAATTGTTTGGGCGTTACAATTAGAGTTTTACGTAACTTAAGAAAGTTTTTTGTTTCTTCAATCCAACCGTCATTTATCTCGATATTTCTTAACCTCCTCACAAAATGAATACTTTTTCTTAAACTTGAAGTTCTCTTTCAGTAACATCTTTTTAAAGATACAAATCATATGTCAAAGAAACTTCTACATACAACTACAAGATCATGAATTGTGTCCTATAATAAAATTACTAAATAAATCTTTTTGTTCTACAATTATAATATACTTTTTACCTCATTTGGTCGTCCACACATCTCTTTATCAATAATCTTAATTACCATATTTTCCTTAGTCATGATGACTACACACGTTTTGAACTATTTTCATACTCATATTCTCAAGAGTAAAATTTTAGAATGCTATGTAAATTTTAAACTTCATATATTGATATACTGCATGTAATGAACGAAAAATCCTATAATTTTGAAACCTAAAAAAAAGATAATAAAAAAGATTATAGAAAATGTATGAGTTAAAAATGAAAAAAAAAACATACTTATATATATATATATAAGATATCTATTAATTAATGTATAGTGATTACACTGGATAATTTTCTTTTAAGGGATATAAAAGAGGAAATTGTATACAAAACCTAGACAAAAAAGATAAATTATGCACAGATCAGCAAAAAAGAAGGGTGGCATGAGCCAATCGGAGATTGAGATCTGTAACAACTACGCCAAAGGTTGTTGTGTAGGTAAGAAGGACCCAGATTTCGCCACGCGGACTGACATGGCAATAGGAATGGTACCAGATGCAAAACTCACCAATGGATAGCCCAGATTCTACCATTACGATCAACAACTCTGATCGTTCCTTCTCCACCTTAAAAAGGGAGGTCGGGCTACAAGAGAAGGGGAAGAGAGGAAAAAGGAAAATTGATGACTACTGCCCTGATTGGATGACTTGCATGAGGGTTCATTAATATTGAGTACGGTCAGATATGTGCAAGATTCATTAATGTTCAAATTTAACCATATTTGGATGATAGTCTATTAATATCTAATAGTGACAGCTGTTTTTATTTGGATTGACATGATGATATGATTGTACATTTGAGCAAATTTTTTATTTTATTCATACTTTATTGTATATAGTAATAAATAAAAAATTAAAAATATATATAATATTAAATATAGAGATATAAAAGTATATATAATTAAATATATACATATATATATAATTAAAGATATATATACAATTAAATATATTATATACGTATATAATTAAAATATTATATACATGTATAATATATAAGTAAAAACATAAAATACACATATATGATAAAATATATATATATGCATCTAAATATATCATATACATATATTTATATATAATTAAATATATAAATACATATATACATATATAAATTTATGTATACATGTAATAAAATATATATAAATATATAGATAATTAAATACATAAATATATGTATACATAAAATGGATATAATTAAGTATAGTATATACATATATATATAATTTAAAAATACGAATATATTAATTTAATTGAATATATAAATACATGTTTATATATAAAATATATATAATTAATAATATATATATATATATACAATATTTTGAAAAGAATAAGAATATAAGAAGAACTTTAGGGCATAAGAAATTAAAGAGAAAGGTAATGTTGTAAATAATAAAAAATATTAAGGGTATAAAGGGAAAAAAATTATTAAACCATCATAAAACTACCTAATCATTGGTTTCAAAAAATGAAGAAAATCATAGTTTTGATAACCATGACTCAACCACCAAAAAATTATATCATGTGTTTGAAAATGTAAACAAACAGAAAAAATTATGAAAAAACTATACCATCATTATTGAATTATCATCTAAACAATGTCATACGGGAATAATATAGGGGAAGGTTTTCGTGCAAGATCGCAAGCAGGAGCTGCTAGTAAGAAGTTATTGAGTTGAATAAAGGAAATAGACGTTGGTTAGGTTAAAACCGTTGCTAGGAGCAAAGGTAAGTTTAATTTGCTCTTCACAGCTGGAGTAGAAATTATATTCTAAATTCTTGTGGAAAATATGAGAGAAATATTAGGACTATTCTGGAAAACTTTGGGAAAAGGATGTGCCTTGTGGAAATCAGATTGAAATGGGAGAATAGATAAGAGAATGGAGGAATTTTGGAAGAATCTGAATATGAAAAATGACCAGGTGAATTACAGGATATAATAAGTGAAAATAATGCTAGAAATACATAAAGAACAATTAAAGAAATTTGCATCTGCATATTTGGTGATAATGTGTACATGTTTATTGTATTCTCACACATTCATATTTTATGATGCGGTGTTTAGATGATGTAAGGATTCCAGTACTATTGGCCCAGTGGTACAGAAGAAACCTAAATCGGCATGCTTGTTGATAATGTTTACATGTTTATTGTACATTCACATGTTCGTATTATATAATGTTGTGTTTTAAATGCTGTGGAGATTTCAGTACTGTTGGCCCAGTGACTGGATCGAGGGGTTAATGCCCTAAAGGTCGTTGTTGGCATTAGAAGATGTCGTTAAATTGTGCATAAACACTGACCGAAATATTGGGTTAAAAGATTGATGTTTCGGAGATCGTTGTTAGCATCGGAAGATATCGTTAAATTATGTATAAATACTGGACCAATTATTGGGTCGAGAGATTGATGCCCCGAGTGTGTGTTTTGGCATTGAGATGTTGTTGGGAATGGTCTGAATATACATATATATTGGTGTTACTATTTTGTGATGCAGAGAAGAAAAATGAATTGAGCTATGTGGTGGGAGTACATGTGGTTGAATGCAGTGGGTGATTTATGTAATACCCAAATTAATTTTAATATATATATAATTTTTTAATTTTTTAATTTTAACTTAACGTAAAAATAAATAAAATTAGGTGAAAGATGAAATTGAAAATAATTTTGAAAAAATGGTGAAAATTTGGATTTTGGAGGTATTATTGAAAGAAAAATAAAAAATTGGGAGTCAAAACGTAATTTAAAAAAGTTGTCCCATGTAAGATGCCTAGTCAGCAGCTCCGACGAACCAGAACACGCCGCGTGGCAAGGGACATTGATGCGGTACCACGCGGGAGGCCACGCAGGCGATCCACATGCCTGCAATCGGACGGCTCAGATCTGCTCCTACGTGCACGGACGGCTCGGATGTGTTCCCTCCCCAGAAGTGATCAGACGGTCAGATTTAAACGTGAACAACGGTCCAGATCCACTTCCTATTTAATCGCGATCGGACGGTCCATATCAATAGCGATAGATATAAATAACTCTCTTCACACCAAACCCTAATCCTAGCCATCAGACACCCTTACCAGAAAAGAAGACCTAGCCGCCAGAAAGGGAAGTCGCCGCCCCATGCTGCCGCACTGGAGCCACTTTCGACTGCCAAAAGAGGTAAAAAAAAAATTTATTTGCTCGGAATTCAATTTTGAACATCCCCATGGCCAAATCAGAACAAAAAGACAGGTGAATTAGCCAAAACCCGCGGACAAAGGCCAGCGGAACCGCCACGAAAAATTGCAAAAATTGCCTTTGATGAGGCCCTTCCCAATTCCTGTTCTGCGCAATTCTTCCACCATTGTAATCACCATTTCCTTCTCTACAGATTGACCAAAGCAAAACACCCAACCGCAAAGATAAGCCAGCGGAGCCACCGTACCGGAGAACCCTGACGCCGGTGAGTTTCGATTTTTTATTTTTTTGGGCCAACCGAGGTCTCTTATGTGTTTTCTCACAGAGATTGATGCAAAACTGGCTGAATTTAGCCAAAAATGGCCAAAAACAGCCGACCCGAGGTAAATTGCCGCCGCGGGCGGTGGGACTGTCACTGGAGCATGGCGAAGCTGCTGTACCAAAATTTTGAAATTGGCCAAAAAGGGGTCTTGATAATGATTTTGGATGTTTTTGAGATATTTGCAGATACTTATAGCACGTTTTAATCTCCAAAGAAAAATTCAGGGAACTCGAGGACCACTAGTAGGCGCAGTCAAGAAACTCAACATTTCGGGCATCAATTTGAGTAAGAATCCCTCACCCTATTCTCTGTTATAGAATTAAAGTCAAATTAATAATAATACAGTATTTTGTGCAATTTAGAAAATATCCATAATTAATTACAGGTTACTAATGGAACCAGAACTGAAAATTATTTACTGTTGATTGATTTTAAAGTTTGAATGTATGATGATATCTGATTGATTAATTTTATAGTTTTGAATGCATGTATTATTTATTTTATGTGATTATGATTGAATTGAAAAACTAGATATTAAAGGTAAACGGGAAACTGTGTGATTAAGTGAATGATGAAACGGCAGCCTTACTGGATATCCTGAGAGATGGTGGACGGACCAGATGCATGGAAAACCCTACCATGAACGTTGTCTCATATCGAACGGGGTATTGAGACTTGATAATTTAGCACTCATACCAAACAGGGTTTGAGAACGACCCGTTTCACCCTTATACCGGATAGGATATTGAGATTTAGTTATTTGGTGCTCAAACCGAACGGGGTATATGGACAGTCCGTTAATTGAAAATGTTAAAGGAAATGGTTCACGCATTGTATGGACATCCTTATGAACCTCCATGAATACCAGTAGGCTGATAAAAGAGAAAACTGTTGTTTCAACCAATTGCATATGAAATCAAGATATGTGTTATGTTATTGTCTCTAGAAGTTGTTTTGTAAATCTCGTTACGGTAAGTAAACGGTAAATGATTTGATTTATTATAAACGATTTTGTTAAATTAAGAGTTCTATTTGTTATTTTTATTATTTCTACCGACCTTCATTTTTGTGTCAGTGAGTAGCGTGATATTCTTGGTAGACTAGTGTAGTTCATTCCTTTGTTAACCATTTCAGATCAAGAGGACCAGGATCCAGAGCCTGATCCACAAGAGAGTTGCGAGTAGGATGCCAATTTTATTTATTTTCTGGTTATTTCTTTAATTTCTCATATTTCTCTCAAAATGGTCATTCCCGTAGTCCTACTTGGTACGTTAAGTCATTGTGTAAGGAATGTAAATCCTAACTATTTATTTCGCCTTTGCACTAAATTTATAATTTATTTTCTTTACAATTTTTGGGGTTGTTATAGTTTGTTTCAAAGTCAAGTTCCTCAGAACCATTCCTTACACAAAGTTCTTAGGAAACACTAAAAATAATAAATTATTACTCAATTATTTCTTGTGAAATGTAGATATAGATATATGAGAAGAGGAAGACTCCCACTAAACCGAGCAACCCGGGAGGGTTCGCTTTCAAGAGGATATTAATCGATTATTTGATATGCTGGAGAAACTCATCACTGCTCAACAAACCCATAAGGAAAGGAGGGAGCTACCTAACCCTTCATCGCTGCCACAGGTTGAGCCACCCTTGCAACGAGAGGATTCCGAACCACCCTGGTACGACCCTGCTCTTCCACAGTACCACCTGACACCACCACAGTATGATCCGGTGCCCCAGCCACAGTACCACCCAGCCCACCACAGTATGGTCCGGTGCCCCAACCGCATCACCTGGCACCACTACATTACAATCTGGTGCCCCCACCGTATCATCAAGTACTACTGCAGGGCATCCAGTCCATCCTCAACATAATTTAGTCCCTCTTCCACGGGACTCAGTTCCTCCCATGATAGACTTAAGCTACATTGAGAGGTATAAAAGACTAAACTCATATACTTTTGGAGGGGGATCTTCTTTTGAAGAGGCAGAGTACTGGTTAACTGAGATAGAAAAGGCCTTCACAACTCTTAGGGTGACTCCCGAACAGAGAGTCATACTCGCCACCTACATGCTGGTGGGAGAGGCAGGCCGCTGGTGCGGAATAATTTTTGGCGGCCTTCAATGCAGAGTATCTTCCAGAACATCTCCGACATCTGAAGAAAATAGAGTTTACATATCTGGTCCAAGGTGACATGACCATATCAAAATATGCTCAGAAATTCTTAGAGTTGGGCAAGTATTCCCCCGAAAGTATGATGGATGAAGGCAGGAAGGCGAGAAGGTGTGAATGGGGTCTCTATCCTTAGATCAGACAACAGTTGTACATGTTCGAACTCAGTACTTACTCAGCTGTTCTGGCCAAGGCACAATTAGTGGAGAGGAACCTCCGCATTTTTCCTCCAGCAGTAGGGAACCTCAGGCCCTTGGCTCTACACAGCAGACTAGCACCTACTGCACCTGTTCAACATAATAAGAGACCCAGACCGATGACTCAGGCTCCCCATCAAGTTCTAGCAATAGAACGTGGTAAGACCTATCAGCACTGTGACAATGATCATGGAGACCGACTCTGCTATCGCCTCAATAATACCTGCCGCATATGTGGTAGCGTCCAACATTATGCAAGAGAGTGTCTCAGGAACCAGAACTAGGTCAGATCTCCTATTTAGGACAGGGCTTACAACCTCACTCAGCAGGATATAGAAGCAAACCCAGATGTGGTACATGGTACGTACACTATCTGTAACCACCTTGCTCATATTTTGATTGATACAGGTGCATCGCATTCATTTGTTTCACATGTTTTTGCATCAAAATTAAATGTATTATCTGAAAAATTTAATTATGTGTTGTTTGTGTCTACTCCTGGGAGTAGGACACTACTGGAGGAGGTCATATACAGAGTCTGTGTCATAGATATAACAAATAAAAAATTGAGTGTAAACCTAATAGAAATTGACACGGGGGACTTCGATATAATTTTAGTTATGAACTAGCTAACGGCATATTATGCCACCGTAGATTGTTTTCACAAGAAAGTTGTATTCAACCCTCCTAATGAGGAGTCATTTATAAATTAATAAAATTCTTTAACATTTTTTCCCTATGGTAAATTCTCTTATTATCAAATACTTTAACCCGGCTGTTTTCTCTAGCTAGGCAAACTCAAAAAAGAAATTTGTATTTAAGAGATTCTGGTAGTCTGAGACTTTTCAGATGTGTTCCCAAATGAACTAGTTGGACTGCCAATAGACAGAGAAGTCGAATTCACCATAAACATTTAGCCAGGCACCCAACCTATTTTGGTTGCTCCTTACCGCATGAGTCATGTTGAGATGGAGAAACTGAGAAAACAGATTACTAAATTGCAGGACAGTGGATTCATCCGACATAGTGTGTTCTCTTGGGGTGCTGGAGTCACATTTATAAAAAAGAGAGATAGGACGTTGAGGTTATGTATTGACTACAGAGGTCTGAACAGGGTCACGATAAAAAACAAGTACCTCATCCCTAAGATCGATGACCTTTTTGATCAGTTGCAGGGTGCCCAAGTCTTCTCCAAGATAGACCTGCGTTCAGGTTACCATCAGGTAAAGATCAGAGCAGAAGACATTCCCAAAATAGCCTTTCAAACCAGGTACAGACACTATGAGTTCCTAGTCATGCCATTTGGGTTAACCAACGCACCAGCCATCTTCATGGACTTGATGAACAGGATTTTCTGACAATTCCTAGATCAGTTCATCATTGTGTTCATTGATGATATCTTGGTCTATTAAAAAAACTAAGAGGAACACGCTCACCATCTGACTCAGGTTTTACATGTTTTTAAAGAGAAGAAACTGTATGCAAAGTTGAGTAAGTGTAGGTTCTGACTTGAGCAGACTATCTTCCTGGGGCACATCATATCAGAGGAATGAGTGTTAGTGAACCCTGAAAAAGTTGAAGCAGTGTTCGGCTGGGAAAAATTGACATCAGTTAAGGAGATTCGTAGCTTTCTGGGGATAGCAGGTTATTACTGCAGGTTTGAAGAAGGGTTTTTTAGCATAACTACTCCTTTGACTCGGCTCACAAAGAAGAATGTCAAGTTTGAGCGGAACAAAGACTGTGAAAGAAGTTTTTTAGAATTAAAGAAACGATTTACTACTGCACCTGCGTTAGCCTTGCCGAGCGGATCAGATGGATATACAGTTTATAGTGATGCCTCCTACCTAGGATTGGGTTGTGTTTTGATGCAGCATGAGAAGATCATAGCCTATGGATCCAACCAATTGAAGAGTCATAAGAAAAATTACCACACCCATGACTTAGTACTTGCCACAATTATCCACACCTTGAAGACTTGGAGTCATTACTTGTATGGAGAGACCTTTCAGTTCTATACTGATAATAAGAGTTTAAAGTACATATTCACTCAAAAGGATCTCAATGTGCGTCAAAGAAGGTTGATAGAACTCCTAAAGGACTATGATTGCAGCATTTTATATCACCCAAGTAAGGGTAACGTGGCAGCCGACACACTCAGCATGAAAAGTGCAGGTATATTAGCTCATTTGATGGTTTTAGAATGCAGGGTAATATGGGCCGCACAACAGTTACGACTTCAAGACCTGAAGAGATTCACATATTTGGCTCACCTGACTGTTCAATCTAAGTTGATCCAAAGAATAAAAGAAGCTTAGTATGTCGATTCCACCTTAGCAGCCCTCAAGAAAGATGCAGAATAAGGAGTTAATTCAGACTTTCGAGTCCTTACCGATGGATTGCTAGATTTCAGGACAGGGTGTGTGTTTCAGGTGACAGTGAGTTGAAAAGGAACATCATGACAGAGGCCCATAGCTTAAAGTTTGTCATGCATCCCGGAAGCACCAAGATGTATCAAAGTATGCGATCTTGATTTTGGTAGAATGGGATGAAAAGAGATGTGGCTGACTTTATTTCTAAGTGTTTGGTATATTAGCAGGTCAAGACAGAGCATCAATGCCCAGGTGGGCTACTTCAGCCATTATCAACTCTAGAGTGGAAGTGGGAATATATCACCATAAATTTTGTGACAGGATTGCCTAGGGCACGCTCAGGACATGATGCCATCTGGGTAATTGTTGACTAGCTTACCAAATCTTCCTACTTTTTGGCCATCAGGATATCCGACTCGTTGGATAAGTTAGTAGAAATGTATATCCACGAGATAGTCAGATTACATGAAGTGCTAGTGACAGTAGTGTCTAATAGGGACCCCAGGTTCACTCCTCGGTTCTGGTCTAGTTTCAGCAAGCCATGGGAACGAAATTGTTCATTAATACTGCATTCCACCCTCATACCGATGGACAGTCAGAAAGGACAATCTGCACACTCGATGATATACTCCGAGCTTGTGTTCTTGACTTCCGGGGATATTAAAATGACCATCTACCCCTGATAGAGTTCGTCTACAATAATAGCTACTAAATAAGTATTGACATGGCTCCGTACGAGACATTGTATGGCCGCTCATACAGATCGTCGATATGTTGAGAAGAAGTGAGTGATAGAAAACTGTTCGGCCCAGATTGTAGCGCTCGGACCGAGAAGGAAAAAAAAAAAAGGCCATGTCGGCAGCCACGTCAGCAGGCCCGGTCAGCAGTCCCGGCCAACCGGGGTCTGCCACGTGGCAAGACCATGTCGCTCCGAAAAGGGACCACGTTGGCAATCCGCGTGGGTGCGATCGGACGGCCCAGATCAATCGCGCGATCGGACGGCCCAGATGCAATCGCACGGACGGCCCAGATTCAATCAAAAACGAACGGCCCAGATTAAAACGAAATGGACGGCTGAGATCAAAAGGCAATGGGTTATAAATAGAACCCCCACACCAGACCACAAACCCTAGCCGCCTGCCGCTCGCCGGAGAAGACGAACCAGAGGCCGACCGCCGCCACCCGCCGCCGCACCGGGGAAATTTTCGACCGCCAATCGAGGTAAATTTCATACTCCCGACTCGTTTTTCCACGCTGATTTCTCCTGTGGCCAAATCGAAGCCAAAATCCTGGCTAAACGGCCGGAATACGCGGCCGAAGACCAGCGGCGCCGCCGCGCCCCCTCTCGGTTTTTGCCTCCGACGAGGCCCTTCCCGGCCTCCGTTTGATGCAATTTTTATATCACCGTGATCACCATTCTTTTCTCTACAGGTTGACCAGAGCCGAATCACCAAACCCCGAATCTCGCCGGAGAGCCGCCGTACCCGAGAGGGCCGCCGCCAGTAAGCTCCGCTTCTCCGTGATTTTTTGGCCCCCCGAGGGCCCTAGGGTTGTTTTCTCGCAGGGACCGATGCGAGTGTGGCCGAATTCGGCCGGAAACGGCCGAAAACAGCCAACCCGAGGCGAATCGCCGTTGCAAGCGGCGGCGCCGTCGCCGGAGCACGGCGGAGCCGCCGTGCCGGAGTTGCGATATTGGCCAAAAAGGGGCCCTAAGCCTAATTTGAGATTTTTTGGAACACGTGCAGGTACCGTTAGTGTGTTTCAGTTCCCCGGAAAAAATTCAGGAAAAATTAGGGACGGCCTGTAGGCGCACTGTGAATCGTATTCGGATCCCGAAAACAAGTAAGGACCCCTCACCCTATTTCCTATCACGGTATTAAAGTTCAAAATGATAAAACGGTATTTCTTGAATTAACGAATGTGTGAAATTACTTAAGGTTGCTAATGGAGCCCATGTCTAGTGTGATTGATGATTTACTGTTATTTGGCCGGTTTTACAGCTTTAAATGCAGTATGAGGTTTGATGTGTTTACTTTATAGTTTCGTGTGCATATATTACGTTTTTATTGGTTATGGGTTGAATGACTGAAAAACTGATACCGTATGTTGTCTGTTTGGCATGAATTACGATTTGCTTGTTTAAAATGTGAATTGATAATGCTTACTGAGGAAGAGGAAAATGAAAGATTGTGTAGACTGATAATTGTATGATGGGGTCAGCCTGACTAGATATCCTGGGAGATGGTGGACGGACCGGGTCCATAAGGAACCCTACCGGGATTGTGGTCTCAAATGCCGGACGGGGTATGGAGATCTTATGTGTTTTGGCGCCCATACCGGACGGGGTATGGGGACGGCCCGTTTCACCCTCATACCGGACGGGGTATTGAGGTTTATGGTTTTGGCGCCCATACCGGACGGGGTATGGGGACGGCCCGTTTCACCCTCATACCGAACGGGGTATTGAGGTTTATGGTTTTGGCGCCCATACCGGACGGGGTATGGGGACGGCCCTGGAAACTGATTATGAATGTTAAAGGTTAACGGGTAGCGGGACCCCTATAGACCCCCATGGATACTAGTAGGCTGGTAAATGAGAAAAGGATATGTTGTATAATGATTGAATTACAAAAGGCGTGATAAGTGCTATGTTTTACAGCTTATATTATTCCATGATTGTGATAATGTTATTGTTTTTCTTATATTGTTTCAAGAATTCCACCGAGGTAAGTGGATGGTAAAGGTTTTATTATAAATAAAAGGATTTGTTGTAAATCATGCTCCATTGGTCTTTTGTGTTTTTCTACCCACCTTTACCTCCGTGACGGTGAGATATCGTGATGTTCTTAATGGGCTAGTGTAGCTCACTCCTTTTTTAACCATTTCAGATCAGGAAGACATGGTTCCCGAGCCCGTTCCGCAGGAGGACGACGAAGGGGATGCCTAGAGACTCTGTAGTCATACTCATAGTTTTATCTTCGAGTTTCTCTTTTAGTTAGTTTAATCTTTTATATTTTAAGTACGTTTTTGGTTTTCGTGTAAGGGATGTTAACTGAAATTTTGATCTCGATTCCGCATTTTATGTGTTTAAATACTCACTCCATTTTAACATTTCCGGGGCTGTTACAGTTGGTATCAGAGCCGCGTTTCCTCGGACCCATCCCTTACACTAATGTGCCTTAGAGAAATACTCACCGATATATTGTTACTCAATCATTCCTTGTGAATGCAGGTACACAGGAATGAGGAGAGGAAGGCCCCCACTAAACCGAGCGGCCCCAGATAATTTAATTCGGGAGGATTTAGATAGACTATTCGAGATGGTGGAGGCTCTCGCAGCTGCCCAGCGAAGGCAAGAGGAGAGAAGGGAGTTACCGGGACCTCCTCCGCTAGCGCAGGTTGAGCCCCCGCTACAGCAGGCTGATCCTGAGCCACCTCGGCAGGAGCCTGTTCCTCCACGATACCACCCGGCACCACAGCCGCGGTACGATCCGGTACCACAGCCACAGTACCAACAGGTTCCGCCACAGCACATTCCGGTGCCCCCACCACATCAGCAGGCGCCACCACAGGGTCCCCCAGTTCACCCTCAGCCGGTCCCAGTCCCTCTACCTCGGGACCCCGCTCCCTCCTTAATCGACCCCGGCTTCATAGAGAGGTACAGGAGACTGAACCCTTCTACCTTTTCAGGGGGATCCTCGTTCGAAGAGGCCCAATACTGGCTGGCAGAGACTGAGAGAGCTTTTGAGACCCTGGGAGTAATTCCTGAGCAGAGGGCTGCCATTGCCTCCTACATGCTGGTAGGGGAAGCGGTACGCTGGTGGGAGCTCAAGCGGGCCACCCTGCCTGTACCAGTTACTTGGGAGCAGTTCCTAGCGGCCTTCCATGCGGAGTATCTCCCTAAACACATCCAACATTTAAAGGAAATAGAATTTGCCCAATTGGTCCAGGGTAATATGACAGTGTCGGAGTATGCCCACAAGTTCCTGGAGCTGGGCCGACATGCCCCGGAGACATTGTTGGATGAGGGCCGAAAGGCCAGGAAATTCCAGTGGGGCCTCCGCCCGGCGATCAGACAGCACTTATTGGTGATGGAACTCAAGACATATTCGGCAGTCCTGGCAAAGGCGTAGATCATAGAAAGGAGCTTCGACACCCGCCCTCAGCTAGCGGGAAGTTCCCGACCCTCAGCCCCGCTCCGCAGGCCAGCGCCTACCATGCCTGTCCAACCCAGTAAGAGGCTCAGGCCTGCCGTTCAGGCCCCTCATCAGGCTATGGGGGCAGCACGTGGGAAGATCTGCCAGTACTGCGGCAGGGATCATGGGGACCGACCCTGCTACCGCCTCAACAACACCTGTCGCATATGCGGCAGTGCCCAGCACTATGCGAGGGAATGCCCTAGAAACCAGAATCAAGGGAGGCCTCCAATCCAGGGCAGAGTTTACAACCTTACCCAGAAGGATGCCGACGCAGACCCGGACATGGTACATGGTATGTATACTATCTCTGGCCACATTGCTCAAATTTTGTTTGATACTGGTGCATCACATTCTTTTATTTCACATGTTCTTGCTTCCAAAATTTGTGTATCACCTGATAGACTTGATTCATTATTGCTTGTATCTACCGCTGGGGGGGAGACATTGCTAGGAGAGGTTGTCTACAGGGCATGTGCCGTGGAGATAGCAGATAGGAAATTGAGGGTAGACCTGATAGGGTTAGACACAGGGGATTTTGATGTAATCCTAGGAATGGATTGGCTAGCGGCGTATCACGCCACCATAGACTGCTTTAATAAAAAGATTGTATTTAATCCTCCCAACGAGGAGCCATTCACAAGTTAATAAAATTATTCGGTACTGATTTTCCCTAATGACAAACTCTTTTCTTCCTAATTCCCAGTGCCTTAATATTGTATTTTTCCCTAACTAGGTAAACCCAAGAAAGAAGTTTGTATCCAAGAGATTCCAGTAGTCCGAGACTTTCCAGACGTATTTCCGGATGAACTGTCTGGTCTACCAGGGGACAGAGAGGTCGAGTTCACCATAGACTTACAGCCAGGAACCCAGCCCATCTCGGTAGCTCCTTACCGAATGAGCCGCATCGAGATGGAAGAGCTAAGGAAACAAATCACTGAGCTACAAAACAGTGGCTTCATTAGACACAGCATTTCCCCATGGGGTGCCGAGGTTACTTTTGCAAAGAAAGGGGATGGAACGTTGAGACTGTGCATTGATTATAGAAGGATAAACAAGGTAACAATTAAGAACAAGTACCCTCTTCCCCGGATTGATGACCTTTTCGATCAGTTGCAGGGTGCACAGGTCTTTTCTAAAATAGATCTACGATCAGGTTACTATCAAGTAAAAGTGAGAGCAGAAGACATCCCCAAGACGGCATTCCGAACCAGGTACGGATACTATGAGTTCCTGGTTATGCCGTTTGGGCTAACCAACGCCCTGGCCATCTTTATGGATCTAATGAACAGAATCTTCAGAGAATTCTTGGACCAATTTGTCATCGTGTTCATCGATGATATCTTAGTCTACTAAAAAAGTAGGGAAGAACATGCTCATCATCTTGCCCAAGTTCTACAGGTACTCAAGGAAAAGAAGTTGTATGCGAAGTTGAGCAAGTGTGGATTTTGGCTCAAACAAACCGCCTTCCTAGGACATGTTATATCGAAGGAAGGGGTGTCGGTGAACCCCGAAAAGGTTGAAGCAGTACTTGGTTGGGAAAGGCTGACAACAGTTAAGGAAATTCGCAGTTTCCTAGGGATGGCAGGTTATTACCGCCGGTTTGTCGAAGGATTCTCTAGTCTAGCAGCTCCTCTAACCCGACTCACAAAGAAGAATGCAAGGTTTGAATGGAATGAGAATTGCGAGAGGAGTTTTTCAGAGTTGAAGAAGCGACTGACTACTGCACCAGTGCTGGCTCTACCGAGTGGATCAGGAGGGTACACAGTTTATAGTGATGCCTCCTATCTGGGCCTGGGTTGTGTCCTAATGCAGCATGGAAAGGTTATAGCATATGGGTCTAGACAGCTAAAGAATCATGAGAAGAACTATCCTACCCATGACTTGGAGCTTGCCGCCATCATACACGTCTTGAAAACCTGGCGCCATTATTTGTATGGAGAGACCTTTCAGATCTTCACTGATCATAAGAGTTTGAAGCACATCTTCACCCAGAAGGATCTCAATATGCGTCAGAGAAGGTGGATGGAACTCCTCAAGGACTATGATTGTGACATCCTATACAATCCAGGTAAGGGCAACGTGGTGGCCGATGCCCTCAGCAGGAAAAGTGCAGGCACCCTGGCCCATCTGATGGTTTCAGAATGTAGGTCTATTGGGGCTACACAGCAGGTTCGCCTGCGAGACCTGAAGAGAGTCACATGTTTGGGCCACCTAGCAGTCCAACCCGAGTTAATCCAAAGAATAAAGGAAGCGCAGTCAGTCGACCCCGTCCTGGTATCGCAAGAATAGTGCAGAACAGGGAGTGAGCTCAGAATTTCAGATCTCCGCCGACGGATTGATTCATTTCAGGGACAGAGTGTGTGTCCCAGATGACAATGAGTTAAGAAGAGACATCATGACAGAGTCCCATAGCTCAAGGTTCGCCATGCATCCAGGAAGTACGAAAATGTACCAAACTATGCGACCTCGGTTCTGGTGGAATGGGATGAAGAGAGATATAGCCGACTTTGTGTCTAAGTGTTTGGTATGTCAGCAGGTCAAAGCAGAACATCAACGCCCGGGCGGGTTACTTCAGCCTTTACCGATTCCAGAGTGGAAGTGGGAACATATCACCATGGACTTCGTATCGGGACTACCCAAGGCACGATCGGGACATGATGCTATATGGGTAATTGTTGACCGACTCACTAAGTCTTCCCATTTCCTGGCCATCAGAATGACTGATCCTTTGGACAAGTTGGCAAGAATGTATATCCGGGAGGTAGTCAGACTGCATGGAGTTCCAGTAACCGTGGTATCCGACAGGGATCCCAGATTCACTTCTCGGTTTTGGAATAGTTTCCAGCAAGCTATGGGAACAAAGCTGTCTCTTAGTACTGTTTTCCATCCCCAAACCGATGGACAATCAGAGAGGACAATTCGTACGCTGGAAGATATGCTCCGAGCTTGTGTCCTTGACTCCGGGGGCCATTGGGACGACCACCTACCCCTGATAGAGTTTGCCTATAACAACAGTTACCAAGCAAGCATCGGCATGGCCCCATACGAGGCGCTATACGGGCGTCCGTGCAGGTCGCCGATCTGTTGGGAAGAAATGGGCGATAGAAGATTGTTTGGCCCGGATTTGGTAGAAGAGACCACCTCCAAGATATTAAGATCAAGAAGAACATCCAGACAGCTCAAAGTAGGCAGAAGAGTTATGCCGATACCCAAAGAAGAGACTTGGCCTTTGAGAAAGGCGACCGGGTGTTTCCTAAAGTCACCCCCTTCAAGGGAATTAGCAGGTTCGGCAGGAGGGGAAAATTAAACCCCAGATATATTGGACCCTTTGAAATCTTAGACAAGATTGGTACCACTGCCTACAGACTTGCACTGCCTCTTGAGCTCTCCCGGGTTCATAATGTGTTTCATGTATCTATGCTACGTAAGTACAATCCGGACCTTTCTCATGTCTTGGCTCACGAACCGCTTCCACTCCGAGAGGACTTGTCTTATGAAGAAGTACCGGTCAGTATCACGGACCGAGAAAGCAGAATACTCCGCAACCGGGAAATATCATTTGTAAAAGTCATGTGGCAAAACCACACGCCCAAGGAGGCGACTTGGGAACTAGAATCAGAATTTAGGGCTCAGTATCCCCATCTGTTTGATAAAGAGTAATGAGGCAAATTTGGGGACCAAATTTCTTTATGGGGGGGAGAGTTGTAGTGCCCGGACCGAGAAAGAAAAAAAAAAAGGCCACGTCGGCAGCCACGTCAGCAGGCCCGGTCAGCAGTCCCGACCAACCGGGGCCTGCCACGTGGCAAGACCACGTCGCTCCGAAAAGGGTATGGGGACGGCCCGTTTCACCCTCATACCGGACGGGGTATTGAGGTTTATGGTTTTGGCGCCCATATCGGACGGGGTATGGGGACGGCCCTGGAAACTGATTATGAATGTTAAAGGTTAACGGGTAGCGGGACCCCTATGGACCCCCATGGATACTAGTAGGCTGGTAAATGAGAAAAGGATATGTTGTATAATGATTGAATTACAAAAGGCGTGATAAGTGCTATGTTTTACAGCTTATATTATTCCATGATTGTGATAATGTTATTGTTTTTCTTATATTGTTTCATGAATTCCACCGAGGTAAGTGGATGGTAAATGTTTTATCATAAATAAAAGGATTTGTTGTAAATCATGCTCCATTGGTCTTTTGTGTTTTTCTACCCACCTTTACCTCCGTGACGGTGAGATATCGTGATGTTCTTAATGGGCTAGTGTAGCTCACTCCTTATTTAACCATTTCAGATCAGGAAGACATGGTTCCCGAGCCCGTTCCGCAGGAGGACGACGAAGGGGATGCCTAGAGACTCTGTAGTCATACTCATAGTTTTATCTTCGAGTTTCTCTTTTAGTTAGTTTAATCTTTTATATTTTAAGTACGTTTTTAGTTTTCGTGTAAGGGATGTTAACTGAAATTTTGATCTCGCTTCCGCATTTTATGTTTTTAAATACTCACTCCATTTTAACATTTCCAAGGCTGTTACACAGATATCATAGAGGAGACTACAACCAAAATAGTTAAGATCAGGAAGAACATTCAGACAGCTCAGAATAGGCAGAAAAGTTATGCAAACATTCAGATGAGAGATTTAAAATTTGAGAAAGGCGATCGGGTATTCCTTAAGGTCACTCCTTTCAAGAGAATCTGTAGGGTTGGCAAGAGGGGGAAGTTAAATCCCCGTTTTATTGGGTCATTTGAAATTTTAGACAGAATTGGCACCATTGCCTACAGACTAGCACTGTCTCTAGAACTTTTCAGGATCCATAATATGTTTCATGTATCCATGCTACGCAAGTACAACTCAGTCCCCTTTCACGTCTTGGCCCACGAGCTTTTTTTCCTCCAAGAGGATCTGTCCTACGAGGAAATACTGGTCGACATCGTGGACTGAAAGAGCAGAGCACTCCACAACCAGAAAATTTCTTTTGTTAAGGTCTTATGGCAAAATCACACACCAGGCAAGGCCACATGGGAGCTAGAATCGAACTTCAGAGCCCAATATCCCCAACTGTTTGATTGAGTGAGATAGAGATAAATTTGATGGACCAAATTTCTTTTAAGGGGAGAGAGTTGTAATACCCAAATTAATTTTTAAGTAATTAAAATTAATTTGTAAATATAATTTTTTTAATTTTTTAATTTTAATTTAATGTAAAAATGAAGGAAAATAGGTAAATGATGAAATTAAAAATAATTTTGAGAAAAAGGGGTGAAAATTTAGGTACTGGAGGTATTTTTGAAAGAAAAATTAAAAATTAGATGTCAAAACGTAATTTAGAAAAGTTATACCATGTAAGATGCCCAATCAGTAGCCCTGACAAACCAGAATGCGCCACGTGGCAAGGCGACACTGACGCAGTGCCACGCAATAGGCCACATGGGCGATCCACGTGCTCGCGATCGGACAGTCTAGATCCGCTCCTTTGTGCACGGACGACCCGGATGCATTCCTTCCCCTGACACGATTGGACGGTCAGATTTAAACGCGATCAATGGTCCATATCCACTTCCTATTTAATCACGATCGAATAGTCATATCAAACACGATCGACGGTCCAGATTAAAAGACGACGGATATAAATAACTATTTTCACACCAAACCCTAACCCGAGCCGCTAGACACCCTCGTCGGAGAAGAAGATCCAGCCGCTAGAAAGGGAAGCCGCCGCCGGCCCGGACGCACTTCTGACCGCCAAAAGAGGTAAAAAAATTTATATTTGCTCGGAATTCAATTTTGAACATCCTCATTACCAAATCGAAGCAAAAAGTCCGGCGAATTGGCCGAAAACCGTAAGTAAAGCACGACGGTGCCGCCGCAGAAAATTGCAAAAATCGATTTCGA
Organism: Carica papaya; assembly: GCF_054855325.1. Classification (NCBI taxonomy): domain Eukaryota; kingdom Viridiplantae; phylum Streptophyta; class Magnoliopsida; order Brassicales; family Caricaceae; genus Carica; species Carica papaya. The sequence goes on from NC_142310.1 coordinate 11,900,949, forward strand.
TTAGGCACTTCCTTATTCCCGTTCTGCGTAATTCTTCCATTATTGTAATCATAATTTTCTTTTCTATGGGTTGACCAAAACAAAACACCCAACCGTAAAGGTGAGCCAGCGGAACTGCTGCACCGAAAAATCCTGCCGCCGGTGAGTTTTAGTTTTTTATTTTTTTTGGGCCAACTAAGGCCCCTTAACGTATCTTTTAACAAGGATTGATGCAAAATCGGCCGAATTCGACCGAAAACAGCCGACCTGAAACAAATCATCGTCGTGTCGAAATTTTAGAATTGGCCAAAAGGGGGTCCTGACACTGATTTTAGATTTTTTGGGATATTTATAGGTACTTGTAGTGCGTTTTAATCCCCGAAGAAAAATTTAGGAAACTCGGGGATTGCCAATAGACGCAGTCAACAAGCTTAGCATTTCAGGCATCAATTTGAGTAAAAATCTCTCACCATATTTTCTATTATAGAATTGAAGTAAAATTAAGAATAATACGGTATTTTGTGTAATTTAAAATATATATATAATTTATTACGGGTTATTAATGGAGACAGAACTGAAAATTATTTACTGTTGATTGATTTTACAGTTTGAATGCATGATAGTATTTGATTGATCGATTTTATAATTTTGAATGCATGTATCATTTGTTTTATGTTATTACAGTTGAATTAGAAAATTGGAGATTAAAGGTAAACAGAAAACTGTGTAATTAAGTGAATGATGAAACGACAGCCTTACTGGATATCCTAGGAGATGATAGACAGACTGGGTGCATGAAAAATCCTACCGTGAATGTTGCCTCCTACCGGACGGGGTATCGAGACATGGTAATTTGGCGCTCATACTGGACGCGGTATGAAGACGACCCATTTCACCCCTCATACCGAACGGGGTATTAAGATTTAGTTATTTGGTGTTCATACCGAACGGGGTATGGGAACAGCCCGTTAATTGGAAATGTTAAAAAAAATGGTTCATGCATTGTGGGAACATCTCTATGAATCTCCATGGATACCAATAGGCTAATAAAAGAGAAAATTGTTGTTTCAACCAATTGCAAATGAAATCATGATATGTGTTATGTTATTATCTGTATAAGTTGTTTTGTAAATCTCATTACGGTAAGTAAACAGTAAATGATTTTATTTATGGTAAACGATTTTGCTAAATTAAGAGCTCCATTAGATGTTTTTATTATTTCTACCAACTTTCATTTCTGTCTTGGTGAGTAGCGTGATATTCTTGGTAGGTTAGTGTAGTTAGAAATGTTATTTGGTACTCATACCGAACGAGGTATGGGGACGACCCATTAATTGAAAATATTAAAGGAAATGGTTCACGCATTGTGGAAACATCTTTATGAACATCCATAGATACTAGTAGGCTGATAAAAGAGGAAATTATTGTTTCAACCAATTGCATATGAAATCATGAGATGTGTTATATTATTGTCTCTATAAGTTGTTTTATAAATCTCGTTAGAGTAAGTAGACGGTAAATGATTTTATTTATGATAAATGATTTTGCTAAATTAAGAGTTTCATTAGTTATTTTTATTATTTCTATCAACCTTCATTTCTGTGTTGGTGAGTAGTGTGATATTCTTGTTATATTAGTATAGCTCATTCCTTTGTTAACCATTTCAGATCAAGAGGATCAACATCTAGAGCCCGATCCATAAGAGGGTTGCGAGTATGATCAAATTTATTAATTTTCTTGTTATTTCTTTAATTTCTTGTATTTCTCTTAAAATGGTCATTTCTGTAGCCTTACTTGGTACTTTAAGTCATTGTGTAAGGAATGTAAACCCTAACTATTTATTTCGCTTCCGCACTAAATTTATAATTTATTTCTTTTAGAATTTATGGGGTCTTTACAATTTAAGTTATGAAACAGTTGCTAGAAAAGCCTCATAAAAAGGGAACTAGAAAGCGTTGCAAAGAGAGATAAGAGGGCTTGCAGAAGGTCTGGGATAAAAAAGAAAAAGAAACTAAGAGTAATTGCAGAGAATCGAGTAGTTGAGGAGAAGAGAGAGGCGAGATAGTAGGGGAAAGTAGAGGGTATGACAGGGAGTGTGGGAAGTAAGAAACAAAAAGAGAAAAAAAAATGGTGAGGAGAAACTATGGACAATAAGGCCCTAATTATATGACTTGTATGAGGGTTCATTAATGTCAGGTACAGTCGGGTATGTGTAAGATTCATTAATGTTCAAATTTAAGCATATTTGGATGATGGTTTATTAATGTTTGATAGTGACAATTATTTTTGTTTTGATTGATAAGATGATATGGTTATATATTTGAACAAATTTTCTATTTTGCCCATGCTTTATTGTATATACTAATAAATAAAAAATAAAAAGAAAAAAATTAAAAAAATATATAATGTTAAATATAAAAATATATAAATTATAGATAATTAAATATATACATGTATATATATAATATATACATATATATAATTAAAGATATATATACAATTAAATATATTATATAAATATATATAATTAAAATATTATATACATGTGTAAAATATAAGTAAAAACATAAATACATATATATTTGTGATAAAATATATATATCTAAATATATTAGATGCATGTATTTATATATAACTAAATATATAAATACATATATACATATATAAATTTATATATATGTAATAAAATATATATAATTAAATATATAAATATATGTATATATAAAATCGGTATAATTAAATATATTATATACATGTATATATAATTAAAAATATAAATATATTAATTTAATTGAATATATAAATACATGTTTATATATAAAAATATATATATAATTATATTTATATATATATATATAATATTTTGAAAAGAAGAAGAAGAATATATGACGTGTTGGGTAGAAGAAATTAAAGAAAAGGGTAATGTTATAAATTATAAAAAATATTAAGGGTATAAAAGAAAAAATTGGTGGATTGAAAAGAATGAGAAAAATCATGGTTTTGAGAACCATGACTCAATTAACAAAAAAAACTATAACATGTGATAGGAAATCCAAAGAAACAGAAAAAAAAAAAAAAATCATGACAAAACTATACAATCATTATTAAATCATCATCCAAACACGGCCTAAGGAAACCAGAGAGATCTACAGAGAGACAAAAACCAAAAAAAAAAGAAAAAAAAAAGATCTATGTGAATCCGAGAGTGGGTATGAATGCATAAGGGTGTCCAACAAGTCAGAAAGGCTACTGGACAGTTGTGGATGGTAGTTCATATAAAAAAAATGATAAAGTAGAAGATAAGGCTACAGGTGTGAGTTTTAAAATTATTAGGGGGAAAAACTTAGTGAAAGAATGTTGGTAGTGAAAGAAAATAATAATAATAAAGAAGGGGAAAGATAGATAGTAGGTTATATTAAGGTCTGGCACCGGAACTTACATGTACATTTTTTATTCGTTTTGATGTGATTACTCAAATTTTATTTACTGAATCTTATAGTTCATTACGTGATATTTTACAGAATAAGTGAAACAAGAACAGGAGTTGGAGGTGTAGAAAACGTGCCTCCAGGCATAGAGATTATCAGTGATGGACTGTGATGCAGAACCATTATGGGTGTTCGTGCAGCACCCTATAACTTAGACTTAGAGATACTTTGTTTATTTTCTCTCTAATACTTAACATAGCATGTTATGAAATATAGATAACAGTTTTAGATACATTACATTCCATTTCACATAAATGCAAATGTAGAAGGGATGCCATGAACATTGCAGGTTTGTATTAGGAATATAGTGTTACTGAACCATATAGGTTATACTGAAATGACATCGGCCACCATAGGCTTGAGTTGTCACACTATATTTCATCATTCCTTGATTGCTTTAAACCTATAAATCAATCCAATCTTAATGCAGTCTCCTTCTGTTCATTATTGCATATGACAATTTCTTTCAATGGTTTACTTCTATCGACCGTTTTATCATTATAAACTATATATTTATTATCTATAAACATGTTATGCTTATTTGATTATCAACCTTTAATAGCAAGTTTAACCATTATCCCCCTCTTACCCATCATAACACCATTTGCATGAATAACTATTCTTCTAGCTTCCTCCAAACTACCATATATGACAAATTCCAAAAATGTAATCCTTCTATACCTCATCATTTTTTAGAGAAAGATATTTACCACATTGTTAAAATTTTTAAACAAATTCTTTATTTTCTCATGAGTCACAAAACATGAACTTTTTTTTACAAACACTGAGAAACAGGCTTTTCTTCTTCCATAATTTCCATTAGACCTTAGCTGGCGATAAGTTCAACTTGGCGAAGGTTTCATTCCATCTGTTTGACTCTTATATGAGGGTCAATTCTTTGTGACAATTTTCCATCTTTTTCCCTTAGTTCGAACATCTCTCTCTGTCTCTCTCTCTCTCATAAGTCTTAACCTAAATCTAATTTTTGCATCCAAATTTTAAAGTTATTAGTAAAAAAAAATAATCATGACTAAAATATAATGTTATATTTTAAGGACTAAATTGAGTATTTGCTCTAATTTTTAGAATATATATCTAATATATCTTATATATAATACATATTTTTATATAATATATATAATGTAATAGTATATATTATATATTATATATTATATATATTTCTATATATATTAATATTATTGTGCAAATAATAATTTAAATTAAAATTTATTTTTCATCAATTTTATATTATTTTTAATATCTATAATTACTTTAATTAAACACAATAACTTATATTTTTTGGCTTAATATCTTCTTATATTGTTTTTTGTAATTTAAGATCAATAATTATGACTAAAGTATCCTATAATCCCTTGTACTATTTGATTTTTTATTTAAACTCTTCAACTAGTTTTTTATCTATTTTGACTATGTATTTTCAAATTTTTATCAATTCAACCCATAGGTATTACTGTCGTTTTACTATCATCAAATTCAGGATATGTGATTGATGACATGTCAAAATTACGATAGGTAAGTAATAATGTGGTGCACGACATGCCAACTATGTTATATTAAAAATTACAAAATTTCTTATGGGTCCCTGAGCCCATACTTCTTTTTGTCATCTTCTTCCTCGAAGCCCTTTTTATCACTTCAAACCCTAATATCAAACAAACACAAAATCCCAACTGTAGCATGTACAATGAATAAGGTTAATTAACTAAGCAACACAAAAGAAGACGAGCTAAAAGAAGAAGAATTAGAGTTACTGTAGTTGGGATTTAGGGTTGGTATAAGATTAGGGCTTGAAGGGCGAATGGGAAGATGATGGCAAAAAAAAGGTGTTGGGGGAATCTAAACGAATTGTTATGATTTTAATTTAACAGGATTGCCACATCATATGTCGTGTCATCAATTTCTACATAATTTTGACACGTCGTTGACCACTTATCCTAAATTTAACGGCAACCAAATAATAATTGAAGCTAATTGTTGAATTGGTAAAAATTTAAATATATATGGTTAAAATAAATGAAAATTAGTAGGAGAGCATAAATGAAAAAACATCAAAGAGCACAAAGATTTATAGGGTATCCGGACCTACTAACTACTTATATTAAACACAACAATTTACGGTTTTTAAGGTGACATTAGTTTTTATAGTTATTTATACCAACATATAACAACTTTTTACTAAAAACATTTGAACGATTTTTTATTTTAATAATATTTTTATAACTCATAATAAAAGCTATATTTGCACTAAATATACCATCTAAAAATTACTACAACTATTGGTTGGATAGTTTGTACTTTCACTATTCTACATTATGCACCTGATGTCATGCACAAACTACATAAAAAATTATTTATAAAATCAATACTTTATAGCATAGGTTTATATGTTAATTTACTTTATCAAAATCTTAGCTAATAAAATATGTCTAATACCAAATTATTTAAAATCTATAAATTAAAAGATAAAAATTACCTAAGTTTACATTTGTAAGCCACAACTGGATAATGAACTATAATTTACAATAGCATGTATGCATAACTTTCATGCATTACACTACATGAAAAGTAATCTTAAAAAATAATAACTAAAGAGAAATACGATACTAAACTCGACAATAACCATTTATAACATAAAATTTATATTTATTTTAATAAAAGTTTACTTTAGTTAACATTTATGAATTAATAGGCAAGTAATAAACTATAATCAAGTACATCTATATTTTTTTTTATGAGAAAGTTTCATTTTTTAAAATGGTTAACTTTTCTCAAGATGTTGAGTTCAGGAAATCGAAAACACAACCATTTGAAAGAATAAGGTAGCTTGAAGAAAAGAAAGAGATGAAGTTTAATACATAAAATTTCTACCTCAACTTTAACCCAAATATTAGTTAACATCTGAAAGAAAAGTTAAGTTCTCAATATTAAAGGGCTAACACCAAACTTATTCCATTTTACTTTTACACATCAAGTCTTTGAAGGAAAACATTCTCAAAATCGGAGTTTAGTCCAACTATGGTTAACCTTTAATTCTAAAATCATGTTCCCACAAAACAGTGCTAGATACTCTCTACTTTCACATGGGTCTTTTATGGGTTTGTATTAAAGGATTACTCCTTGTCATGATTAATACTAATAATGCTCCTAGATAGGGAACCTTTTAAGACTAATCTAAGATATTGAACTTACTAGGAAGTCAAGGTGCTAGTCAGACTTGCAGTTTATGGTCGAGTACAATTTTAATAATCCATCAATTTTGACATATTTATGATGTAATACTCTTAATTAATTAATTTTAATGTAATTAAAATTTATATATAAATATATATTTTTTTAGTTTTTGAATTTTATTTTAGTATAAAAATAAAAAAAATTAATTAGAGGATAAAATTGAAAATAATTTTGAGAAAAAGAGGTAAAAATTTGGGTTCTGAGAGTGTTTTTGAAAGAAAAATCAGAAACTGGGGGTCAAAATATAATTTAAAAAAATTGTGCCACGTAGGACGCCCAGTCAGCAGCCCCGACGAACAGGAGCACGCTGTGTGGCAAGGCATGCAGACACGGTCCCACGCAGGAGGCCACGCTGGTGATCCGCATGCCCGATCGGACGGTCCGAATTTGTTCCCGCACTCACGGCCGGTCCAAATCCGTTTTTCCTTTAAATACGATCGGACGGCTCAAATCAAATCGTGATGGACGGTCCAGATTCACTCACTATTTAAATGCAATCGGACAGTCTAGATCAAACACGATGAACGGTCCAGATTAAAAAGAGACAGATATAAATAATCTTCTTCATATCAAACCCTAACCCTAGCTGTCATACCCCCCACCGGAGAAGAAGAGCCAGTCGCCAGGAGGAGATCCGACTGCTGCCGCACTGGAGCCAATTCCGACTGCCAAAAGAAGTAAAAAAATTTTGATTGCTCGAAATTCAATTTTGAACACCTCCATGGTCAAATAGGAGAAAAATGACCAACGGGTGAGTTGGAAACTACGGACAAAGCCCGGCAGCGCCGTCGCAGGAAAAGGCAAATATTGCCTCTGATGATGCCCTTTCTGATTTCTGTTTCGTGTAATTTTTTTACCATTCCTTTTTCTACAGGTTGACCGAAGCAAAACACCCAACTGCGAAGGTGAGCCGGCAGAGCCGCCGCACCGGAGAACCCCGCCGCTGGTAAGCTTCGATTTTTTGATGTTTTTTGCCCAACTAACACACCTTAACGATCAAAAATAGCCAACTCGAGGCAAACCACCGCCGCGGGTGGTGGTGCCGTCGCCGGAGCACAGCGGAGCCACCATACCGGAATTCTGAAATTGGCAAAAACGGGTTTCTAACACTGATTTTGAATTTTCTGGGGTATTTCTATGTATTTGATGCGTGTTTTAATCCCCGAAGAAAAATTCAGGGAACTTTGGGACCGCCAGTAGGCGCAGTAAAAAACTTAGCATTCGGACACCAATTCGAGTAAGAATCCCTCACCTTATTCTC